>NC_053393.1:174348996-174446496 GCF_905171765.1 Bufo bufo
CACAGGACATGCTGCCTGAGGAGAGAGCCTGGCAGGGCTGAAGCAGAAGTGTGAACACAGGTTGTTAGTGAGTCTGCACTGTGAAGGGCTGGAGCAGAAGTGTGAACACAGGTTGTCAGTGAGTCTGCACTGTGACTGTCTCTTCTCTGTGGGACAGGAAGGGGGGGGGGGGGATACTCTTCGATCTGCTGCTGGTTTCTGCTTCATTCTATTTAGTTGTTTGCCTCCATGACACCTGCCCTATCTCATCCTCATGGAGCCCCTGCTGTCTCCTTTCCTCCCTCATGTATCCAGAGCTCCTGTCCCACCCTCCTATCTCCTATTTCTGCCCTGCACAGACCTCCTGCCACTACTTAATGTATAAAATCCCCCTCAGAGCCCCTTCCACCTACTTGCTCTGTCCACCCCTCCTGTCCATCCAGGGCCCCTGTCTCACTCCTCTGCCTCTCATGTGAACTGCATTCACCATAAGGACCTTCGAATATCACAGGGTCATGTGACTGTGCCCCCCACCCAGTACTGGCTCCTTTATACCCTGCATTGTGCCCTCTTACCACACCCTGTACAGTGCCCCTAGTCATTCCCTGTACTGTCCCCTTTTATCCGGTCACTGTATGGTGGTTTTATCATTGTATGGCGGTGTTATCACTGTATGTCCATAACTGTATCCCTTTCCCTGCCCACGCCACTTTTTTAAAACCTGGCACGAGTGAGAAAATATACAGATTGCGGGGCTAAGGACCTTCGCGCCACATCTGTGTCAGAAATACGCCTAACATAGACGTATTTCTATATAATAAATGATCCCCTAATTGTATTATTATTCGGGGGTAGGGCTAATATCTTTATAGTATATAGATGCTAGTGTATTATACTGTGTCCTGTATTTCCCAGTAGAAAATGATCCTTGAGAAACAGTCCTCATCCCTGACCACCAGGACCAGGTAGCGCTCTGTCAGTACATGGCAATCTCCCCTCTCCGCCACGCTGCTCCGATGTGTACTGGTGCTTATTCTGACACTAGGGCTGGGTTCACATCCCATTTGTGCCATCCATTTAATGTATACCAAAAGTGTATGCATTAACAGATGCCTCAGACTGATGCCGTACAGTGGCGTCCGTTCACCATACAGTTCCATCGTAAAAAAACATACGTTAACGTATGCATTTTTTACTGGACTCTGCAGGATACAAAAACGTGGAGTGCACATTTGTATACATCAAACCGATAGGAAAAATGTGATGTGAACCCACTGGGGGGGGACATACTAAAATTTGCTGTGGGGCCCAGTCAGTTCTAGCTACATCACTGCACATCTCCTTCTCTCCTCCAGGCCCGACACAGGGGTGACGTCATGACGTGTGTCTCCCTGCTGCAGCGGGCCTGAGGTGAGAAGGAGCGTAGGGAGCTGCGGTTAGTGAATGACAGCAACAGGACCTCCGGCTCCCGTTGCTGTCGAGCAATGATAGGTATGTGAGGGGGCCACTGGGAGGCCATTACACTGTAAGGGCCCCTTACACAATATAATGACCCCCCAGTGCCCCCCATTTAGTATAATGATCCCCATTGACCCTCCATTTAGTATAATGACCACCAGAGCCCCCATTCAATATAATGACCCCCAGTGCCCCCTCCATACAGTATAACCCCCAGTGTGGGGGCAATTGGGGGTCATTATTCCGAATGGAGGGCCACTGTGGGGTCATTATACTGTGAGGTCCCTTTACATAGTATAATGACCCCCAGTGTCCCCCATTTAGTATAATTATCCCCAATGATCGTCCATTCAGTATAATGACCCCCCCAGTGACCACCATACAGTATAATGATGCCAGTGCCCCCTCCATACAGTATTCCCCCATTGTGGGGGCTACTGGGGGTCATTATTCTGAATGGGGGTGACTGGGGGTTATTATTCTGAATAGAGGGCCGCTGTGGGGTCATTATACTGTGTGTGGGGCCACTGGGGGTCATTATTCAGTGTGGGGGGGGGGCATTGGGGGGTCATTATACTGTGTGAAGGGCCACTAGTGGTCATTATACTATGTGTGGGGCCACTGGGGGTCATTATACGGGGGGGGGGGGGGGCATTGGGGGGGTCATTATTTTGTGTGAAGGGCCACTAGTGGTCATTATACTGTATAGGGGCCACTGGGGGTCATTATACCGTGTGGGAGCCACAGGGGGACATGTAAATGTAAAAAAATGCCTCAAGGGGGCCCACTGGGATTTATCGCCCAAGGGCCCACATGAACCTGGAGCCGGCCCTGCCCACAGATGTTCAATAGGGTTTAAGGTCTGCAGACATGCTTAGCCAGTCCAGCACCTTTACCCCTCAGTTTCTTTAGCAATGCAGTGGTCGTCTTGGAGGTGTGTTTGGGGTCGTTATCATGTTGGAATACAGCCCTGTGGCCCAGTTTGTAGCATTACAACATGGAATTAAAATGGATTTTTGGAAGGTTAATACCATTTGATTTACATAACATAACTACCACTTTCAAAGTGCATTTATTTTTTTACTCTGATAGAAACAATAATTAAGACAAAAAAAGAAATTGAATGTGCATTAAAACTTAAGGGCCATACCTTGTGGAGCCACCTTTTGCTGTAATTACAGATGCAACTCTCTTGGGATATGTCTCTATTAGCTTAGCACATTTAGACAGGTTTTTTTTTTGCCCATTCTTCCAGACAAAACAGCTACAACTCCTTCAGGTTAGATGGGTAGTGTTGGTGAATAGCAGTCTACAGGTCATGTCACAGATTCTCAATTAGACTGAGGTTCGGACTTTAGACATTAGGGGGGATATTTATTAAAGGGGTTGTCCGGGTTCAGAGCTGAACTCTGTGTTAGTCCAGCGGGCCATGCTGGCGCTGCTGCCCCTACCTGGGGGCACGGACCCGGCCTCCCTCTTTCCCTCCTGCTGCCATATGCCGTGCTGATAAGGTAGGTTAACTGTTGTATCTGTGCTCCATGCCAGAGTTTACTTCCTGCTTGAGTCCTGTACTAATGTTAGGGCTTGAATGGGTGGGTCTCTCTTCCCTTGTGAGGCAGCACGTACACGCCCTCCGTATTTAAAGGCGCTTCCTGCCCCAGGAAGATGCCTGAGCAACTCATGGTCACAAGCTTGTCTAGTTCCTAGTGTAAAGGTCTTTCTGGAGTTTCTGCTTTTTGATTTAAAGAATTTTGCTTGTTTGCTGCCTGCCTCTGACCTTGGACTTCGTTTACGGACTTTGTTTTATTGCTGCCTGCCCTGACTTCGGACTTCCTGACCACGTACTTCTCCTCGGTGCTTTCACCGGTATCTCTGACCCCCTGGTCAGCTGCCACTGACTTGGGGGCTGCTGTGGAGTGGCACCTGGCAACGGCCCAAGCCAGCATAAATGAGTGGAGCATTGGTGACGTACCCAGGCTTTTCATGGCTATGCTAAAACAGGCTAGGGCAGAGCTATAGCCAGATGACGTCACCGGGAATCACCTAGAAGTGTGATCATGTAAACAAATTGTAAATTAATACTGAATGAGTGAAGAAGTGGTTATGTCTGGGTTCAGTTTTCAACGCCAGTCTCAAGATCTTCTGCACTGCAGGAAGCGTCAAATTTATGTAGAGCTGCAAGTTTGGCACTTCGTCCGGCAGGCCATGGGACAGGCTTAACTCTACGCCAGTCCTCTTGCTGCCATAGATTTAAGCCATTTTCCACATCAAAAACCAGCATGGAAAATGATAAATGAGCTGGGCCTGCTTCCACCTTGGAAAAATGGCATGACGGGAAAAGTCACAAATTTTACCGCACAAATGGCATATGACAAATTTGAGAACTATTTATGCCACAAAATACTACACTGTGGAAATTGTGTTCTTGGGAAGTTTTGAGTCCCTCTGCTGTTTAGGTACAACGCTTTAGGTACAATTCTAGAGTTATTCCCTTCCATATCCTAATCCCGCTATCATCTACAGAATGACAGTTTTTTGGGTCTTATACGGCAGGTAACCCATCCTCTGTCTGCATGGTAAGATCACATTTTCTGAGGTTGTGTTTTTCAGTCATATGTTGGAGTTGTAGCTGCTTGCTGGGCCTGTTATTATTATTCAGTGCTAGCTGATCTGATTTCATATGCACAATTGTTGATTGGGTGCGAACTCGTTCACTTCAATGGGGCCACAATAGATGCGGACAACACGGCGTGTGCAGTCCGCAACTGTATGTCCATTCCGCGGCACCCGAAAAAACAAAAAACAGAACATGTCCTATACTTGTCCATATTACAGAGAAGGATAGAACTGTTCTATTATAGGCCGGACATTCCATTCCGCAAAATGCAGAAGGCACACAGCACAGGGCAGGCATCTGTGTTTTGCAGATCTGAAAAAGCATTCTACGGCCATGTGCATGAGCCCTTAGAAAAGGCATGGAAATTAACTCTTTAAAAATAAAAAAAAGTTGATTAATGGCATATAAAAAGTTAGGATGCAGTTTTTTATTGTAGCTAGCTGAAATTAATGAAATCCTTCCCACTATGCAGAACACCAGGGTTTAACGAGGCTGCTAAACTGGCTAAATTGAAAACTGAATACTGAATGAATGTCAGAACTGCACCGTGTGCCAGCACCCTAAGGGCTCATGCACATGGCTGTTGCCTGGCTGTGCCCGTATTGCAGCCCACAAAACTTGAATGGATCCACAATCCGGAAGGTGCAGTGCGGAACAGAGGCACGGAACCACACAGAAGCACTAAGGTACCATGGAATGCCAACATGTACTGTGACATACTGAAGCAGAGCATGACCAGAGACATAACCACTTCTTCACTCATTCAGTATTAATTTACAATTTGTTTACATGATCACACTTCTAGGTGATTCCCGGTGACGTCATCTGGCTATAGCTCTGCCCTAGCCTGTTTTAGCATAGCCATGAAAAGCCTGGGTACGTCACCAATGCTCCACTCATTTATGCTGGCTTGGGCCGTTGCCAGGTGCCACTCCACAGCAGCCCCCAAGTCAGTGGCAGCTGACCAGGGGGTCAGAGATACCGGTGAAAGCACCGAGGAGAAGTACGTGGTCAGGAAGTCCGAAGTCAGGGCAGGCAGCAATAAAACAAAGTCCGTAAACGAAGTCCAAGGTCAGAGGCAGGCAGCAAACAAGCAAAATTCTTTAAATCAAAAAGCAGAAATTCCAGAAAGACCTTTACACTAGGAACTAGACAAGCTTGTGACCATGAGTTGCTCAGGCATCTTCCTGGGGCAGGAAGCGCCTTTAAATACGGAGGGCGTGTACGTGCTGCCTCACAAGGGAAGAGAGACCCACCCATTCAAGCCCTAACATTAGTACAGGACTCAAGCAGGAAGTAAACTCTGGCATGGAGCACAGATACAACAGTTAACCTACCTTATCAGCACGGCATATGGCAGCAGGAGGGAAAGAGGGAGGCCGGGTCCGTGCCCCCAGGTAGGGGCAGCAGCGCCAGCATGGCCCGCTGGACTAACACAGAGTTCAGCTCTGAACCCGGACAACCCCTTTAATAAATATCCCCCCTAATGTCTAAAGTCCGAACCTCAGTCTAATTGAGAATCTGTGACATGACCTGTAGACTGCTATTCACCAACACTACCCATCTAACCTGAAGGAGTTGTAGCTGTTTTGTCTGGAAGAATGAGCAAAAAAAAAACCTGTCTAAATGTGCTAAGCTAATAGAGACATATCCCAAGAGAGTTGCATCTGTAATTACAGCAAAAGGTGGCTCCACAAGGTATGGCCTTTAGGGTTTTAATGCACATTCAATTTCTTTTTTTGTCTTAATTATTGTTTCTATCAGAGTAAAAAAAAAATATGCACTTTGAAAGTGGTAGTTATGTTATGTAAATCAAATGGTATTAACCTTCCAAAAATCCATTTTAATTCCATGTTGTAATGCTACAACACAAGGGGGGAAAGGACCAAGGGGTTGAATGCTTTGCAAGGTGCTGTATTTCTTTAGACAAAAAAGGCTGATGAATCAGTTAAGCCACATGAGGGCAGTATTGTCCTATGTTTGCTTGCATCATTTTGTGAAATTTTGAGATTTATGACAAATAAGTAGTTTCTAAAAGATTACATATTTGTTCTTTAAAGGCATTGTCCAACACTTAAAAAAAAAAAAAAAAGTAAACGTGATCCCCAACCTTTCAGGTCCATGTCATGACTGCTGAGCTAATCACTGGCTGTATGATTTGTATTCTTTTAAATCTGACCCCTTAAAGGGGTAGTCCCATCTTGGACATTGGGGGCATACCGCTAGGGAGTGGCAAAAATAGCCCAGCAAAATGAATGGGAAGCGCACCGTGCAACCGCGGCCACCACTCCATTCACTTTTATGGGGCTTACGGAGATAGCCGAGCCAGCTCTAGAAATGAATGGAGAGCGGCCGCACATGTGTGGTGCACCCTCCATCAGTTTGCAGGGTCCGTTCTGAGGATAGGTGCAGGTCCCAGAGGTGCAACCTGCACTTATCAGACATTGGTGGCATATCCAAGATATGTCCCAGGATGTGGCTATTTTATCACCGAATAACAGGTAGTCCAGATACCAATCATCTCCGTATCCAACAAATCACTTAACACTGTATCTGTAATAAAGCATAACCTTTATTCAATAATTAGTTAAAAATTGCCACATGAAATGAACAAAATAGAAAACACAATAGAGTCCCTGGTATAACATGTATCGATTGGAGAACACACCTAATGGATACACAGATATGGTGATCTAGGACAGTAGGGTGGGGAAACTGATACCCTAATAAAACAGAGCACCCATCCTGACCAGAGCAACTCTGACCTGAAACTAAATGTGTATCGTTTTTTTTCTACTTTTGCACAGTAAAAGTTTTACTTTTGAAAATAATTTGCTCGTTCATCGGCTGATCCTGTTGCTTGTGCAGGCACCACCGATCATGGCTTCTGAACAGCAGTTGTGCTGTCTAAACAGTGATCTGCTGCTCAGAAGCCATGGTTCTGTATGAAGACGAGGGATCGCTATAGCCATCCCTCGTCTTCATACTGTGAAGGAGATCGCTACATGTAAATGCACGGTCTCTGTCACTGAACGAACAGCCGACTGCCGGAAAAGATGTGTTCCTTCCCGACAATCGGCCCCTCAGACGGCCAGTCTAAATCCACCTTTAGGATTAGCCCAAAGTCAAATCAGTTGGTTTAAACAGTGGTTCCACACCCCTGCTGTAACAGAAAAGAGACATTCCCCTGCTTACCGCCGCGGTCCCGGGCGCCATGTTCAGCGGTGATCTGCGGCCAGGGTTTCATTTCAGCTCTGGCCACAGCATGCTTGCTGCTTGTTCCCTGCAGCATTTCCTTAACCACTTGCCGCTACGCTAACGCCGAAAGGCGTCATTGCTGCGGCGCTCCCAGGCTACACTAACGCCGATTGGCGTCATCTCGCGCGAGCCGAGATTTCCTGTGAACGCGCGCACACAGGATCGGAAGGTAAGTGAGTGGATCTCCAGCCTGCCAGCGGCGATCGTTCGCTGGCAGGCTGGAGAAGCGATTTTTTTAACCCCTAACAGGTATATTAGACGCTGTTTTGATAACAGCGTCTAATATACCTGCTACCTGGTCCTCTGGTGGTCCCTTTTGTTTGGATCGACCACCAGAGGACACAGGCAGCTCAGTAATAAGTAGCACCAAACACCACTACACTACACCCCCCCTGTCACTTATTAACCCCTTATTAACCCCTGATCACCCCTGATCACCCTATATAGACTCCCTGATCACCCCCCTGTCATTGATCACCCCCTTGTAAGGCTCCATTCAGACGTCCGTATGATTTTTACGGATCCACGGATACATGGATCGGATCCGCAAAACACATACGGATGTCTGAATGGAGCCTTACAGGGGGGTGATCAATGACCTGGGTGATCACCCCATATAGACTCCCTGATCACCCCCCTGTCATTGATCACCCCCCTGTCATTGATCACCCCCCTGTAAGGCTCCATTCAGACGTCCTTATGATTTTTACGGATCCACGGATACATGGATCGGATCCTCAAAACACATACAGACTTCTGAATGGAGCCTTACAGGGGGGTGATCACCCCATATAGACTCCCTGATCACCCCCCTGTCATTGATCACCCCCCTGTAAGGCTCCATTCAAACATCCGTATGTTTTTTACGGATCCACGGATACATGGATCGGATCCGCAAAACACATACGGACGTCTGAATGGAGCCTTACAGGGGGGTGATCAATGACGGGGATGATCACCCCATATAGACTCCCTGATCACCCCCCTGTCATTGATCACCCCCCTGTAAGGCTCCATTCAGACGTCCGTATGATTTTTACGGATCCACGGATACATGGATCGGATCCGCAAAACACATACAGACTTCTGAATGGAGCCTTACAGGGGGGTGATCACCCCATATAGACTCCCTGATCACCCCCCTGTCATTGATCACCCCCCTGTAAGGCTCCATTCAAACGTCCGTATGTTTTTTACGGATCCACGGATACATGGATCGGATCCGCAAAACACATACGGACATCTGAATGGAGCCTTACAGGGGGGTGATCAATGACAGGGGGGTGATCACCCCATATAGACTCCCTGATCACCCCCCTGTCATTGATCACCCCCTGTCATTGATCACCCCCCTGTAAGGCTCCATTCAGACGTCCTTATGATTTTTACGGATCCACGGATACATGGATCGGATCCGCAAAACACATACAGACTTCTGAATGGAGCCTTACAGGGGGGTGATCACCCCATATAGACTCCCTGATCACCCCCCTGTCATTGATCCCCCCCCTGTAAGGCTCCATTCAAACGTCCGTATGTTTTTTACGGATCCACTGATGCATGGATCTGATCCGCAAAACACATACGGACATCTGAATGGAGCCTTACAGGGGGGTGATCAATGACAGGGGGGTGATCACCCCATATAGACTCCCTGATCACCCCCCTGTCATTGATCACCCCCCTGTCATTGATCACCCCCCTGTCATTGATCACCCCCCTGTAAGGCTCCATTCAAACGTCCGTATGTTTTTTACGGATCCACGGATACATGGATCGGATCCGCAAAACACATACAGACATCTGAATGGAGCCTTATAGGGGGGTGATCAATGACAGGGGGGTGATCACCCCATATAGACTCCCTGATAACCTTCCTGTCATTGATCACCCCCTGTCATTGATTACCCCCCTGTCATTGATCACCCCCCTGTCATTGATCACCCCCCTGTAAGGCTCCATTCAGACATTTTTTGGGCCCAAGTTAGCGGAATTTTATTTATTTTTTCTTACAAAGTCTCATATTCCACTAACTTGTGTCAAAAAATAAAATCTCACATGAACTCACCATACCCCTCACGGAATCCAACTGCGTAAAATTATTTAGACATTTATATTCCAGACTTCTTCTCACACTTTAGGGCCCCTAAAATGCCAGGGCAGTATAAATACCCCACATGTGACCCCATGCTGGGTGAGATAAATATCTTGGTCAAATGCCAACTTTGTATAAAAAAATGGGAAAAGTTGTCTTTTGCCAAGATATTTCTCTCACCCAGCATAGGTATATGTAAAATGACACCCCAAAAAACATTGCCCAACTTCTCCTGAGTACGGCAATACCACATGTGTGACACTTTTTTGCAGCCTAGGTGGGCAAATGGGACCACATTCCAAAGAGCACCTTTTGGATTTCACCGGCCATTTTTTGCATATTTTGATTTCAAACTACTTCGCACACATTTGGGCCCCTAAAATGCCAGGGCAGTATAACTAGCCCACAAGTGACCCCATTTTGGAAAGAAGACACCCCAAGGTATTTCGTGATGGGCATAGTGAGTTCATGGAAGTTTTTATTTTTTGTCACAAGTTAGTGGAATATGAGACTTTGTAAGAAAAAAATAAAATAAAAAAAATCATCATTTTCCGCTAACTTGTGACAAAAAATAAAAAGTTCTATGAACTCACTATGCCCATCAGCAAATACCTTAAGGTGTCTACTTTCCGAAATGGGGTTATTTGTGGGGTTTTTCTACTGTCTGGCCATTGTAGAACCTCAGGAAACATGACAGGTGCTCAGAAAGTCAGAGCTGCTTCAAAAAGCGGAAATTCACATTTTTGTACCATAGTTTGTAAACGCTATAACTTTTACCCAAACCATTTTTTTTTTTATCAAAGACAAGTAGAACAATAAATTTAGAGAAAAATTTATATATGGATGTCGTTTTTTTTGCAAAATTTTACAACTGAAAGTGAAAAATGACATTTTTTTGCAAAAAAATCGGTAAATTTCGATTAATAACAAAAAAAGTAAAAATGTCAGCAGCAATGAAATACCACCAAATGAAAGCTCTATTAGTGAGAAGAAAAGGAGGTAAAATTCATCTGGGTGGTAAGTTGCATGACCAAGCAATAAACCGCTAAAGTTGTGGAGTGCCGATTTGTAAAAAAGGTCCTGGTCTTTAGGGGGGTATAAACCTGTGGTCCTTAAGTGGTTAAGGGCCGGCGCGCCTCACTTCCTGTGTTTCATGGGTTGGGTTATGTGACCTCGCCAACCAATCCTAGCCCTCCTGCACATATATAAGTGGCTCAGCCCCCTTCCCAGATGCCTCAGTGTCAAGGTCTTTGTGTCCTGCTAAGGTTCCTGATATCCGCTTGTGTTCCTGACTCGTACTTGTGTTCCTGGACTCTGCTACCTGTCTGATCCCTACCTGCTTGCCTTGACTCTCCTGTTGCCGATCCGGATTGCCTGACCTGTACCTGTGCTGCCTGTCCTGACCTATTACCTGTCTGACTTTGCCTCTGCCTCATTCTTCGGTCCTGCACTGTTGCTCCTGGTAACGACTCAGCCTGCTGACGACGCCTGTACCTCTGGTACCTTTCTCAGGTACCTCCTGGTTCACCTGGACCAGCTGCCTCGCGTGCCTATCCTCCTCAAGAGGTAGCGACCTGGTGTTCCCCTCAGAAAAGTCTATCCCCACCATCAGAGGTACTGTGAAGATCGAGGGGTTCACTTAGACAACGCCCTTCGAGGAGGTAGGACACGTGGCACAGTGGGTTCACACCCGCTGGTTCATGAGAATCTATAGAGGGACAAATACAATTTTACAGCACTATACAGTCCATGAATCTTTAGTTGTTCACAATATAAACTGGATGTAATTTGTATCATCAGATACATTGACATCAGTGTAACTTATGTTTCCCAAATGAGATCTGGTAGCATAGTACAGTGAGAACAAGTAATACTGTGGAATGCATTTCTGATGGAGTGTTTTACTGATAAACATCTGGAATGTTAAATCATTACCATCCATTGCTGATGATTTGAAGGAATGAAGTCATGTAAAGTACGGGGTGAGACTATAGACAGGCTGCAATACTAGTGTCCACCAGCTAGAACACTAGTGAGTTATGATCCAACTATTTTGTAACTGCAAAGAGCAAAAAGTTATGTCGTCTGTGAAGTTAGGAGGTTTTGCTAGAAATAATCTTAGAATAAATACATCTACTTATACAGTTGCAGGATAAAGGAAGGGAACCCTTTGGAATTATCTGGGTTTATGCATAAAAACAATATAACTAAAGTAATAACACAAACACCTGTACCGTTCATGTCTTTTATTAAGCCCATTGAGTAAATCTCCACAGTGCAGAGAGAAAAAAAGTAAAGGCCCAGTTCGGCCCGTTATCCTGCAAGTTGATCCAGAGCAAGGCAAAAAAAAACTGTGAGGTAGAAGCCAATTTTCCCCACTTAAGCCTCCTGCAGACGTCCGTGGAACACGGTCCGTGAGATACCGGACTGGCATTGCAGGAGTGCACGGCGTCATTGGTTGCTATGACGCTGGGTACTCCTGCAATGCCAGTCCGGTATCTCACGGACCATGTTCCACGGACATCTGCATGAGGCTTTAAGGGAAAAAAAAATCCTTCCCGACTCCAATCAGGCAATCAGAATAACTCCCTGGATCAACGACCCCTCTCTAGTAGCTATAGCCTGTAATATTATTACACTCCAGAAACACATCCAGGCCCCTCTTGAATTCCTTTAGTGAACTCACCATCACCACCTCCTCAGGCAGAAAGTTCCATAGTCTCACTGCTCTTACCGTAAAGAATCCTCTTCTATGTTTGTGTACAAACCTTCTTTCCTCCAGACGCAGAGGGTGTCCCCTCGTCACAGTCGTGGGGATAAATAGATGATGGGATAGATCTCTGTACTGACCCCTGATATATTTATACATAGTAATTAGATCTCCCCTCAGTCGTCTTTTTTCTAAAGTGAATAAACCTAATGTTGATAATCTTTCAGGGTACTGTAGTCCACCCATTCCAGTTATTACTTTAGTTGCCCTCCTCTGGACCCTCTCCAGCTCTGCGATGTCTGCCTTGTTCACACGAGCCCAGAACTGTACACAGTACTCCATGATTGAAGCAATTATCAGTTAGAAGCATTCCCTGGAATGCTTGTTCCTGATAATTGCCCTGTCTAAAGGTGCTGCTGGTCAGCAAGTGCTTGTTCCTCTAGTGAAAGCAACACAGATGTGGTCACAAACAAATTTGTTTCAGGGCTGCAGTTCCTGCTGGGTCCTGCCCCCCTGTTTGAAGGGAATGGCTGTCCAGTATGTGCTCTGCCTTTTCATTTAAAGTCTATGGGCCTGACAGAGATAGCCAATATTTGATTATGACCCCTGTATGTGCCACTATCCAATTCCTGCTCTTGTATGTAAGTGCGCTATGAGTATTCCAATCAACATCAGGCACGTTGAAGTCACGGATAAGTACAACCACTCTTCTGCCATTTTAGTAATTTCATCAACCAACAGGTTTTTATAATCTGCAGTTTGCCCCTTTATACAACACCAGGCCTATAGATAACAAGAGTTTTAATCAAAGATCCCTCTTTAGTTTGCAAACAAAGCCAGGGAGTTTCTATTGTGCTGCGGGACCAAATATAAAAGTGTAGCACAATATACTGCCCCTCTATGGTATTGCTGACCCCATCTGCATGTGTTACCCCGACTTACTTGAGTTGACCCTACTTGTGTTTGCAGCGCAGCGCTTTCTGTCAGTGTGGGCCTGCCTACAACATGAGGCCACTTTAAATTCCCAGTTTGCCCCTATGTCCACCCCTCTCTTCAGTGGTGTCTCACAAAAACCTCTACCCCTTCTACTACTCCCTTCATCCTAGCCCTGATAGGACGTTTTGAAACTTTGTGCCTAGGCCCGCACCAGCTATAAATAGAGCCCTGGCCCTAACACAGCTCCACCAATGGAAAAAAAACAAACAATGGGTCTTAGGCTACTTTCACACCTGCGCTCGGTGCGGATCCGTCTTGTATCTGCACAGACGGATCCGCACCGATAATGCAAACGCTTGTATCCGTTCAGAACGGATCAGTTTGCATTATTCTTTAAAAAAAGTCTAAGTCAAAACATATAGTAACATAGTACATAAGGCCGAAAAAAGACATTTGTCCATCCAGTTCGGCCTGTCATCCTGCAAGTTGATCCATTTTCAATTGCACCATACTGTGTCAGTGAAAACGGATCCGTCCCCATTGACTTACATTGTCAGGCGGACAAGCAGCGTTTTGGTGTCCGCCTCCAGAGCGGAGTGGAGGCGTAACGGAGGCAAATTGATGCATTCTGAACGGGTCCTTATCCATTCAGAATGCATTGGGGCTGAACTGATCAGTGTTGGGCCGCTTGTGGGAGCGCTTAAACGGATCTCACAGGCGGACCCAGAAACGCCAGTGTGAAAGTAGCCTTAGAATATGGCCACACAAAAACAAATGATTTTTTATAAAAAAAATGAATGTGATTGTGCAAAAGTAGTAATAAAACACTATATGAATTTGGTATCACCGTAATTGGACTGACCTGAAGAATAAAGTCATTTATATGCTGCACGGTGTAGGGATCGACCGATATTGATTTTTTAGGGCCGATACCGATACCGATAATTTGTGAACTTTCAGGCCGATAGCCGATAATTTATACCGATATTCTGGGAATTTTCATTTTTGAGAAAAAAAAAAATTCCTACACAAATCTGCTGAAAATTAATATGTTTATTGTTAATGTGTATTTTTTTTGTTTATTGTTAATGTGTATTTTTTTTTTTTTATAAATCTTTTTCATTTATACTTAATATTTTTTTTTTTTTTACTAACTTTTAGCCCCCTTAGGGACTAGAACCCTTGTCCTATTCCCCCTGATAGATCTCTATCAGGGTGAATAGGATCTCACACTGTCCCTGCTGCTCTGTGCTTTGTGCACACAGCAGCAAGGTTACTGACTATGGCAGCCAGGGCTTCAATAGCGTCCTGGCTGCCATGGTAACCGATCGGAGCCCCAGGCTTACACAGCTGGGGCTCCGATCGGAGGAGCAGGAGAGAGGGGATCCTGTGGCCACTGCCACCAATGATTAATACTGGGTGGGGGGGGGGGGGGGGCGCACTGCGCCACCAATGTTTTTACTATTGGCCGGGATTGGGATGGGGGTGGGGGGCGCACTGCGCCACCAATGATTAATACTGGGGGACTTGGGGGGGCGCACTGCGCCACCAATGAAGATAAGTCTCTCGATCATTCATATACAGGAGGCGGGAGCTGGCTGCAGAATCACATAGCCGGCTCCCGACCTCTATCAGCAGTAGCTGCGATCCGCGGCACCTGAGGAGTTAACTACCGCGGACCGCAGCTATTGCTCATAGAGGTCGGGAGCCGGCTATGTGATTCTGCAGCCAGCTCCCGCCTCCTGTATATGAATGAATGAAAGGCTTATCTTCATTGGTGGCGCAGCGGCCACAGCCCCTCCCCTCCTCTTATGTTCTATCCCCTCATTGGCGGCAGCGGCAGCAGCAGCACAGGGGGAGGAGACACTGCTTCCTTCTCCCCTGTGCTGCGGAGGGAACACAGAGAGCGCTGAGAGCAGCGCGATCCTTGTTCCCCATACGTTATCGGTATATCGGCAAAATAGATGCCGATACCGATAACGTTCAAAATCCTCAATATCGGCCGATAATATCGGCCAAACCGATAATCGGTCGATCCCTAGCACGGTGAACGCTTTTAAAGTGGAACTCAAAAAGTAAACCTCCAAAAATGTTGAATTGTTATTTTATTCAATCCCCCAGAAAAAAATAATAAAAGTTTTTTTAATACATTATAAGTACCCCAAAGTCCCCATAAGTCTATGTTGGTAGAAAATGAAAGTTATGGCTCTCGGGAGGTGGTGATGAGAAAACGGAAAAACAAAACAGTGTTTTGAGTGCCAAAATAGAGTCCTTAAGGGGTTAATAGAGTTGTTATACAAATATTCCACATTAGAAAATAAATTTGCATTGCACTAATAAAGTAAGGCTACATGCACACGAACGTTGTTTGTTTCCGTGTCCGTTCCGTTTTTTTTTGCGGATAGGATGTCCGCATCAGTATGCCCGTTCCGTAGCCCCGCAAAAAAAATAGAACATGTCCTATTCTTCTCTGTTTTAGGCATTGTTACAATGAATCCGCAAAAAAAAAAACGGATTGCATCGGTTTTTATTTGCGGATCCGCAATTTGCGGACCACAAAACACATACGGTCGTGTGCATGTAGCCTAATTGTGAGAAATGTCATAAACCACGATAAGAAATTAATTTGAAAAAACAACAACCGGGTCCCTTTAAGTCTAGAGATTACAAAAATGTTGTTTTCCAAAACCACTTTCTAACCAGGTTAGGTTCAGGTAGCTCACTTTATTGGATTAAAGGAAGAATAATAGCGAGCTGTTTCACTGCAAGAGCTTCCAGACCTAGAAAAACACTCCTCTCTTTAGATGTGCTTATCTCTCTCACATCTGGACTCGAGACCTCTTGAGCTTTGCAAGCTCAAACACAAGAATACTTACACAGTGTTTCATGTTGGTTCAATAAAAGATCACACGCTGAAGAAAAATTTCTGTTTGGCACTAAAACAAATCCCCCAAGCGGAGCATATTACAGTGGGTTAATGGACTCCCTAAGTAGAGGCAAATTAGTGACTAGAGATCAAACTTCTGCACACACCAGAGTAGAGTGCACACTTTGGAGCGTGCAGAAGTTTTCTCTATAGTCTGTTCGGGGTTGGGAACTTACTACCTGTGTACGGCCACGTTCACATCTCTGGCAGCAACGGAGAACAGCCTGCCAGATTTTGCTGGATCTGGCGTTGCCGGATTCTGTTCCATTCAACGGTTTTTGGTCCAACCGACAACAAGCATTTGTGCCGGATCAACTTGCCGGAGATGTGAATGTGGCCTTATGCCTCATTCACACAGTCAGTGTTCAGTCAGTGATTTCCATCAGTGATTGTGAGCCAAAACCAGGAGCGGCTCTAAACACAGAACAGGTGCAGATCTCTTCCCTATACCTTATGTCTGTGGAAGCTCCAATCCTGGTTTTAGCTGACCAAAACACTGACGTGTGAATGATCCTTGCCCCCCTCATCTGGCGTATTAGGCTGCTGCAACAACCTGGCGTGTTTTGATGATGTCATCCAGCTGGGGTGCCTGATTAAACTGTAGTACTTCGTTATTCTGCCCGATTCAACTCTGTTACATCAGCCCTACAGCTCTCCTACACCGGTGCCACCTATCAGTGCGGCTTCCAGATCTGCTCTTCCCAGATAAGCAGCTTAGGCCTGTTTCACACCGACGTTACTCGTTCCGGAAGTGCTTTTTTCCTGGCCGCCTCTCGGCATATCTGCCGTGCTGCAGTCGGATCTCCGCTGGTCCCCATTGGAGTGAAAGGGGCCGTGTGGACTTCAGGCAGCGCATGGCTGTACACGGTAGTTACAGATCCGACAGGCTGTTTCTCTGCTGGAACAGCCTGCCAGAACGAGTAACACCAATGTAAAACAGGACTTAGAGGGTAAGCCTTTAACTCCCGAACATAACAGCGAGTGCTGTGATTGAGAGTATACATTGGTGACTATGATCACTAGGAAGAAATATACCTATACTGTAGGTCATGTTATAAGATCCTAAATCACTTATTCCTAGAAAGACAGCACAGTGTTAGGCATTTATGAGATGCTCCATAAAAAAAGAATCTTATTTCTGTAATTGATCCAGAGCAAAAATCAATGTCTAAAATTTTTTTAAGTTTTAGCAATGCTCCCAAATTCTGTAAAATAAAAAAATGAGTAGATACAGTGCCTTGCAAAAGTATTCACCCCCTTGACTTTTTTCGTATTTTGTTACATTACAGCCTTAAGTTCAATGTTTTGTTAATCTGAATTTTATGTGATGGATCAGAACACAATAGGCTAAGTTGAAGTGAAATGAGAAAAATATATAAATAAATCTATTGTTTAGAAATAGAAAACAGAAAATTGGCATGTGCGTATGTATTCACCCCCTTTGTTAGGAAGCCCATAAAAAGCTCTGGTGCAACCAATTACCTTCAGAAGTCACATAATTAGTGAAATGATGTCCACCTGTGTACAATCTAAGTGTCACATGACCTGTCATTACATATACACACCTTTTTTCAAAGGCCCCAGAGGCTGCAACACGTAAGCAAGAGGCATCACTAACCAAACACTGTCATGAAGACAAAGGAACTCTCCAAACAAGTAAGAGACAATGTTGTTGAGAAGTACAAGTCAGGGTTAGGTTATAAAAAAATATCCAAATCTTTGATGATCCCCAGGAGCACCATCAAATCTATCATAACCAAATGGAAAGAACATGGCCCAACAGCAAACCTGCCAAGAGACGGCCGCCCACCAAAACTCACGGACCGGGCAAGGAGGGCATTAATCCGAGAGGCAGCACAGAGACCTAAGGTAACCCTGGAGGAGCTGCAGAGACTGGAGTATCTGTACATAGGACGACAATAAGCCGTACGCTCCATAGATTTGGGCTTTATGGCAGAGTGGCCAGAAGAAAGCCATTACTTTCAGCTAAAACAAAAAAGGCACATTGTGAGTTTGCGGAAAGGCATGTGGGAGACTCCCAAAATGTATGGAGGAAGGTGCTCTGGTCTGATGAGACTAAAATTTAACTTTTCGCCCATCAAAGAAAACGCTATGTCTGGCGCAAACCCAACACATCACATCACCCAAAGAACACCATCCCCACAGTAAAACATGGTGGTGGCAGCATCATGCTGTGGGGATATGCACAAGCCGCAGCATGCTGTATACTGGCACATCACCGCTGCAGTCTAACCTCACACATCTTACTGCCTCAACCCATGTTTGAATATTAGGACAAAAAAGCCATCTTCTATCACCTCTTGTCTTGCAGCCCCCTTGGAGGATTCAGTGGCGCAGAACTGCTATTCTGTAGGCCCCCATAGCCTGATGATGAAACATCTTTTCTCACAGTATCGGACTCGGGATCCAAGGGCCCACCAGTAGAAGTGACTCTAGGGGCCCACCCTATAGTTTCATGCAAATATTGACACTTAAAGGGCTTTTACGGTTTGCATCAACATCCTTTAAAATAATACTTTATAAAGGTCACTGTAATTTTGTAATGTATTTCTTTAACCCTTATCACTCCTATCTTTTGTTGTGGGCTGTGGTCTCATGACCATGTCCATGCAGCTTTTTCTTATTTCCTGTGATGTCATGTCCATGGGCAGACCAGAGATAGGGGAGTGTCTATGTCATTAGCCAGGGCTTTTTTAATTTCCCATTGGTGTAGCTGTATGAGGGCTTTTTTTTAATGGCACCATTTGGGGATTCATATCATTTATTGCTTCACAATTATTTATTTTGGGGATGAGAAAATGGAATTATACATTGAAAATGTTTATTAACTTTTTTTTTCTGAAAGCAAAATAACAAAATATGAATAGTTAATTTCATATATTACTAATTTTGTACTGTAAAGCATATGCTATGGTAAATTTTTATGTCAACGATTCCAGGAGCCATATGTGACATCCGGCGCTGGCAGACGTGCTCCTCTGCAGCACTGCTGGTGTATGGTTGTCAGGGGGTTTGTCGGGTCTCCCTGCGAGGTAGCACCGGACAATTAGGAACTGCGCTTCCACGTTCGGCACGCTGACGTCACTTGTCATGTGATGCTGGGCACGTCAAGTGACCAGGAAGCGTGGCCTATTTAAACAAGCAACCTGCTGGCCACAGGTTGCTTGTTAACTGTGTTACTTATCTCACCAGCATGTTCCTTATTGATTTTCTAGACCTCGACTTCTGACCTTGGCTATTCCTCTGACCCTGATTTTGGACTCTGATTTGGCTTACTGTGTTCCCTGGTTTGACTTCGGCTTGGTTTTTTGATCTGCTCCTGCTTGACGTATTTGGACCCTGATTGGACTGCCTGTGTTTGACCTCAGCTTGGCATCGTATTGTACTCTATATTTCAATTTGGCACTGTTTGCATTTTCCTGGTTTTGACCTGGTCCGTCTGACTTTGAGACTTCTTATTCTATTTTCATTGTTGTTCTCGTGTGCCAGCCTGTCACTTTGTTGTCTTATCCTTGGTTGTGTCCCTTGTACTCCCTGACACTTAATTAAGGAAGGACAGTCGACCAGGCTTAGGCTACTTTCACACTAGCGTTCGGGGCTCCGCTTGTGAGCTCCGTTTGAAGGGGCTCACAAGCGGCCCTGAACGCATCCGTACTGCCCTAATGCATTCTTAGTGGACGCGGATCCGCTCAGAATGCATCAGTCTGGCGGCGTTCAGCCTCCACTTCGCTCAGCAGGCGGACACCTGAACGCTGCTTGCAGCGTTCGGGTGTCCGCCTGGCCGTGCGGAGGCAAGCGGATCCGTCCAGACTTACAATGTAAGTCAATGGGGACGGATCTGTTTGAAGATGACACTATATGGCTCAATCTTCAAATGGATCCGTCCCCCGTTGACTTTCAATGTAAAGTCTGGACGGATCCGTTCAGACAACTTTCACACTTAGAAATTTTTCTAAGTTATAATGCAGACGGATCCGTTCTGAACGGATGCAAACGTCTGCATTATAGGAGCGGATCCGTCTGATGAAACATCAGACGGACCCGCTCCGAACGCTAGTGTGAAAGTAGCCTTAAGAGCAAAACAAACCTTAATATTTATTACCCTGATTCTGCAGTTTACATAAATACCCCTGTAGGGGATCGTCTCTTTTCAGGGGGTCGCCATCACAGATTACTTCACCAGACAAGGGTAAAATGTCCAAACTCGTGTTTTATTCCGGACGTTTCAGCAAAACAGGTTATGAAGTCGCAGCTTCAACTTATCACATGTGACAGCCACACAAAATAACAAACCCTTGCCCGGCTAGGCTCTAACTAAACACATAAGCGTATCCCTGACTCACCTAGAGAGCCCTGTTCACACATGGAACACAAATGCGGCTTTCCACAGCCATTCAGTCCAGCAACCTCCAGGCTGTGACACTTCAATACCTTTTGGGGGATTGTGGCCCAGTAGTCCTCCTGACTCTGGCCTCGTGATCCTTGTTTCACAGGCGTCACCGCGTCCCCTAAAGTTCAGGCTATCGCCTAGCCTCGTGGCCCCTCAGCCCACCTGGCTGAGACCACTCACACAGAGCCTCACCAGGACTCTGCTTCACCAAACACTCAGAGTGAGACCCACCCAAGATCCAGTAGCAGGATTAAATAGGATCCCTGGACATGAGCATGCCCTAAGTCCCGGACTGGAACCTGGGGAAACAACACCTCAATGTTCACATTGTCACACCCCATATGTGGGCACACAGCAATGTTCAGAAGGTAAGGAGAGCCATATGGTTTTTGGAGGGCAGATTTTGCTGGAATGGTCTTTGGGCGACATATTGCATTTGAAGAGACCCACCCAAGGAATTTTTAAGGGGTGTAGTAAGCACTTTGACCCAACAGGCATTTCATAGAATTTATAACAGTTGGATGTGAAAATGAGAAATTACATTTCTTTCTTGCAAGAAAATGGTGCTTTAGGCCCAAACTTTCTTTTTCACAAGAAAAATATCACCCTGCAATTTGCTACCCATTTTCTCCTGAATACAATAACATCCCATTTGTGGTCATAAACTGCTGTTTGGGGATACGTCAGGGATCAGAAGGGAAGAAGCAGAATCTGGATTTCCTAACATGGGATCTGCTGAAATGGTTTTTAAGAGCTATAACTTAACTTTTTGTTGACTTTGCTGTGTAAGGGCTTATTTTTTGCAGGACAAGCTGTAGTTTTTATTGGCACCATTTGGCTTACGTTTGGCATTCTGATTGCTTTTTATCTCATTTTTTGGGAGGTGAAGTGGGCAAAAAAACTATGATAACTTCTATTATTCTGCAGGTTGATACGATTATGGTGATACCAAATGTATATAGTTTTTTTCATGTTTTACTACGTTTGCGTAATAAAATCACTTTTTATAAAAAATCGGTAATATTTTGCATTGCCATATATTAACATCTATAACATTTTTATTTTTCTGCCAATGTAGATGTCTGAGGTCTTGCCCTTTGCAGGACAGGCTTTTTATCAGTACCATTTTGGGTTACATAAGACTTCTTGATGAATTAATATAATGTTTTTTGGGAGGCGAGGTGACAAAAAAAGCTTTTTTGGCATAATTTATTATCATTATTTTTTTTTTTTACGACATTCCCCATGTGCTATTTTTATAGAGCCAGTTGTTACAGATGTGGTGATCCGAAATGTGTCTATTTTTTATATATTTTTCAAAACTTTTATGCAATAAGAGCATTTTTTTTAATTGTTTTTGTGTTGCCATTTTCTTAGAGCCATATTATAATTTTTTTATGGTCTTCTTATGTGGGGGCTAATTTTTTGTGAGATGAGGTGATGTTTTCATAGGTAACATTTTGGGGTACATGCAAATTTTTGGTTGCTTGATATTATGTTTTTTGGGAGGTGAGGTGACTAAAAATTTGCTATTTTGGCATCATTTATTTTACAGCGTTCACCTGATGGGGTAGATCATGTGATATTTTTATAGAGCCAGTTGTTGCGGACGCAGCAATACCAAACATGTCCATGTTTTTAATTCTTTTTCTATTTTTAACTTTCAAATTACTTAATTGGGAAACAGTGTTTTTTTACATCTGAAACTTTTATTTGTTTATTTTTTATAATACACTTTTTTTTTCTTTTTTTTTTTACTTTTATTTTACACTTTGTGTCTCCCATAAGGTCATACAAGGCCTCTGGGGGACATTTAACATCACATTTTTTTTCTACCTATTTATTTCTCCCATAACTAGGGCTGACATAGAAGCCCCCGCTACAGGGGAAATACACCCCCCCAGAGAGGCCGCTGTACAGCATAATACTGCTCTGTACAGCCGTCAGTGCAGGGCTGATAGAGGTCTAAAGAAGACCTGGCAGCTCCTGCACTCTCCCGGCCCCAGCGGTCACATGATCGCTGAAGCTGGAACAGGAAGTGGCATATCGCTTCCTCAACTGTGTACACAGCGCTCCTTCATCACTGTGTATACCGCAATCCAGAAGACAGGGACACAGACTATATCCCTGCCTTCTCTATGGGGAGCCCTGCTGTCACTGACAGCGGATCCCAGGACACATTGTGTCTGTCCTAGAGGCCAGTGTGAAAACTAGAATATCTTAAGATGTTATTAAAGCGACAGTAACGAAAAAAAAATGAAGATAAAAACACAGCATGGCCTGACAGCCTGTGGCTATCAGTCCTGGCAGCGCACAGTTTTAGGACAGGATGTAGTGTGCGTAGGAGCGCACTGTGACCTGACGCTGTGCAACGTCAGGTCACAGTCTAGTGCAAGGAGGAGGAGAAGAGAGGTGACTTTTTTATTACTTTTTGGTCTGGTCTCACGTCTGCATTAAGGGGACACAGGGGTGGGGAGTGGCACATCAACAATTTGTTGTGGGGCCCAGTTAGTTCTAGTTATGCCACTGGTTACTGTGGCGCAAGTATGATACAAGATTGTATACAAAATATAAGAAACTTACTTCTTGGCCTCCAAGCAGTTGATTGAGTATTCACATTAGAACCCAAATAGTAAAAGTAATGAGGGGGGAGTTGCAGAAAGCGATGAGGAGAAAGCAAAGCTATATAATTTTTTTTATCCACTGTATTAACTGAGAAATAAACTGTCAGATGAGATGCAGAATGTAAAAGTAAATTCCCCATTAAAAGTGTCCTGTCTGACCCAGAAAGAAGTACAGCGGCGTCTTAAAAAGATTAAAATAGACAAATCGCAGGGGACCAGGTGACATACACCCCCGTATCCTAAGAGAATTAAGTAATGTCATAGCCAGACCCTTCTGATATTTAAGGACTCTATACTGACAGGGAATGTTCCACAGGATTGGCGCTTAGCAAATGTGGTGCCAATATTCAAAAAGGGTCCAAAAAACAGAGCCCGGAAACTATAGGCCGGTAAGTTTAACATCTGTTGTGGGTAAACTGTTTGAAGGTTTTCTAAGAGATGCTACCTCAATGAAAATAAGAAAATAACGCCATATCAGCATGGCTTCATGAGGGATCGGTCATGTCAAACTAATTTAATCAATTTCTATGAGGAGGTAAGTTCTAGACTTGACGAGAGTGAGTCAATGGATGTCGTGTATCTGGACTTCTCCAAAGCATTTGACACTGTACCACATAAATGGTTAGTATATAAAATGAGAATGCTCGGACTGGGAGAAAACGTCTGTAAGTGGGTAAGTAACTGGCTCAGTGATAGACAACAGAGGGTGGTTATTAACGGTACACACTCAGATTGGGTCACTGTCACTAGTGGAGAACCTCAGGGGTCAGTATTGGGCCCTATTCTCTTCAATATATTTATTAATGATCTTGTAGAAGGCTTGCATAGTAAAATATCAATTTTTGCAGATGACACTAAACTGTGTAAAGTAATTACCACGGAAGAGGACAGTATACTGTTACAGATGTACCTGGATAGATTGGAGTCTTGGGCAGAAAAGTGGCAGATGAGGTTTAACACTGACAAATGTAAGGTTATGCACATGGGAAGGAATAATGCAAGTCACCCGTACATACTAAATGGTAAAACACTTGGTAACACTGACATGTAAAAGGACTTAGGAATTTTAGTGAACAGATATACTGATCACCTATCCGGAGGTTAGGTAATCAGTAAAAAAAAAAGAAATAAAACTCGGAAAACCTTTAACAATGACAAATGTAAGGTTATGTACATATGGGAGGGAATAATCTCACAAGTACATACTAAATGGGTAACACTGGGAACAGCAAACTAAGCTGTAGAGACCAGTATCAGGCAGCTGCTGCCAAGGCCAATAAGATAATGGGATGCATCAAAAGGGGCATAGATGCCCGTGATAAGAACATAGTCCTACCACTTTACAAATCACTAGTCAGGCCACACATGGAGTACTGTGTACAGTTCTGGGCTCCAGTGAACAAGGCAGACAGAGCAGAGCTGGAGAAGGTTCAGAGGAGGGCAACTAAAGTAATAACTGCAATGGGGCAACTACAGTACCCTGAAAGATTATCAAAATTAGGGTTAATCACTTTAGAAAAAATGACAACTGAGAGGAGATCTAATAACTATGTATAAATATATCAGGGATCAGTACAGAGATCTCTCCCATCATCTATTTATCCCCAGGACTGTGACTGTGACGAGGGGACATCCTCTGCGTCTGGAGGAAAGAAGGTTTGTACACAAACATAGAAAAGGATTCTTTACGGTAAGAGCAGTGAGACTATGGAACTCTCTGCCTGAGGAGGTGGTGATGGTGAGTACAATAAAGGAATTCAAGAGGGGCCTGGATGTATTTCTGGAGTGTAATAATATTACAGGCTATGGCTACTAGAGAGGGGTCGTTGATCCAGGGAGTTATTCTGATTGCCTGATTGGAGTCGGGAAGGAATTTTTTATTCCCCTAAAGTGAGGAAAATTGGCTTCTACCTCACTTTTTTTTTTTTTGCCTTCCTCTGGATTAACTTGCAGGATAACAGGCCGAACTGGATGGACAGATGTCTTTTTTCAGCCTTATGTACTATGTTACTATGTTATTATGTATATGTACTAAACTTGAAATCATGATATCCTTATGTGACATTTTCTCAGGTTTGATGTCTTCTCCTCACTCATTCTGTATC
Source organism: Bufo bufo (assembly GCF_905171765.1). Classification (NCBI taxonomy): domain Eukaryota; kingdom Metazoa; phylum Chordata; class Amphibia; order Anura; family Bufonidae; genus Bufo; species Bufo bufo. Next base: position 174,374,116 of record NC_053393.1, read on the forward strand.
TCCTTCGGCATTTTATATCTGATATTCCTTAAGCGAGTTACAAATGTGTATATTAGTTCTGGTGATTAATGTGCTGTCATATTACTGGTTTTCTATCGCTATGATACATACGCTCTGCTGTTAAGAGGTGGTAGACCTGAAACCCTTTCAGTGTGATGAAGACAGAAAGTGTCTCTGTCAGTTACTTTATAAAGGAGGCTGTTGTGTGAGTGAAAGACTGGCAGCCTCATGTGAATGACTACATTAAGAAGGAAAGATGGGAGCTTACTGTATTGGAGGACCTCCACTTATCTACGCTTTCCAGGTGTGTCCCTACATTATTTCAGAGTATATATCATACATTATTACTACCCCACATTCTTTTAGTACAACAGCAGTTCTCAGCCCAGTAGATAAATCCTTCTCAAAGATGTTCATCATGAAGACAGATGTGGGAATGTCTCATGTATTTCATTCACAGAAGAGAAGTAACTGGTTTGTTTCAGCTGAAACAAGTAGACATCTATTGACATAAAAAAGTCTTAGATTATAACAATCTCCAGGAAGTGATGGAGACTTCCCGAGAGACCAGGGAGTGACAGGGGAACACCTATAGAGCATGTGTGTATATATAATGTAGGCGCCCAAGAATCTTCAATGTGATCTGCAGATTGCAGGAACTGGGGGAGATTTATCAAGACTGGTGTTTTCTACTCCAGTCTTAACGAGGATGTTTCACTGGTTCTGACATTACAAATCTAAGTACCTGGCACTGTAGGGCATGTTGAGGAGATGTCCTCTCCTCTGTACAGGGAGGAGGAGACTGCTGTGTTTCTCAGGGGGTGTATTCTTCTCCATGGATATGAGCTGTCCAACCGCCACGGACCACGTCACAGCCAGAGGAACTGAGAAACACGGCCATCTCCTCCTCCCTGTACTGATGGTATGGATTAGCGAACAGGACGGGAAACTAGAAAGGGGAACACAGCTGGGGAACGGAGCAGCCCATGAAATAAAAAAATATGCTCCCCAACATGCTCTACAGTGCCAGGTACTTATATTGTAATGTCAGGATTGGTGAAAGGTCCTCTTTAAGCTTCTGTGCTTCTGTGATGCGCCTAATTTATTAGGAGGTACGTGCCTTTAAATAAATTAGGAGCATCTTTGGCCTTCCAAGTTCCAGGTACTCAGATGGTGGAGACTTGAGTTACAATTTACGTTTCTGGCATAAATTATTGTAAATCCAGAGGACCGCAGGAGGCACTCCCCCTCCCGCTAAGGCCTGACCCCTTTTCTTGATACTTCAGAAAGATGGCGATAAGAAAAAAAAGGTTGGCAACAATGGCACAAATAATTTGCGACTTTGTAACGCCCTTTTTGTGGCATAAGAGCTTTTATAAATCTGCCACATTGTGTGTGTTCTAGAGTCCAGTGTGAAAATTAGAATATCTTAAGATATTATTATAGAGACAGTAACAAAAAAAAAGAAGATAAAAACACAATTTAATAATAAATGTGTTTATAATAAAAACCTAACTTAACTAAAATATAATTTTCCAATGATACATACCTTTAAAAGGCAACCTGTACCTCCACTATGCTGCCCACATGACGGGCAGGCTTCTTTCATGTTATGCATAGGAAAGAAACCTGCCAGTAATAGGTATGAGGTGGGGAGGGCCGGTTCATGAGTCTCACAGGACTGATTATGCTTGCAGCGGTACTTTTAGAGCACTGACACTGTGTGTGTCACAATGGGCCAGCATTCTTCAGGGATAATGAATGGAACACTGCGTGTGTCACAATGGTCCTTCATCTTTGAAGAGCAGTGGATGAATCACTGCTCGTGTCACAATGGACCATAATACTCCAGGGCCAATGGATGGAACGCTGTGTGTCACAATGGACCAGCCTCATCCAGGAATAACGGATTGAAAACTGCCCGTGTCACAATGGGCCAGCATCCTTCAGAGAAAATGGACAGAACACTGCCCGTGTCACAATGGACCAGCATCCTCCTGTGACAAAGAACAGAACACTGCGTGTGTGTCACAATAGGTCAGCATCCTCTGAGGATAATGGATGGAACACTGTGTGTGTCACAATAGGTCAGCATCATCCAAGCATAATGGATGGAACACTGTGCATGTCACAGTGGGTCAGCATTCTTCAGGGACAAAAGGACAGAACACTGCGCTTGTCACAATGGTTCAGTATCTTTGAAGGACAACTGCTGGAACACTGAGCGTGTCACAATGGACCAGCATTCTTCTGTGACAATGAATGGAACACTGAATATGTAACAATGGGCCAACATCCTCCTGTGACAATGGGCCGAACACTGTGTGTATCACAATGGGCCAGCATCCTCCAGGGATAACGGAGGGAACACAAAACGTGTCACAATAGGCGAGCATCCTCCAGGTATAACAGATGGAGCACTGCATGTGTCACTATGGGCCAGCCTTCTTCAGGGACAATGGTCGGAACACTGTGCATCACAATGGTCCAGCGTCTTTCAAGGACACCAGATGGAACACTGTGATTGTCACAATGGTCCAGCGTCTTTCAAGGGCAACTGATGGAACACTGTGTGTGTCACAATGGGTCAGCATCCTCCTGTGACAATAGACGGAACACTGTATATTTCATAATGGACCAGCATCCTCCAGGGACAATGGACCGAACACTGTGCTCATTACAATGGTCTGGCATCTTCTAAGGACAATGGATGGAACACTGTCCTTCTTTTTGACCAAAGTCCCTCTGTCCCTCTTTTTACCTGGGAAATAAATGTACATTAAAAGATTTACTAAATTGTTCCTTAATAAACTATCTGTATGGTTTCTACTTGTATATTCATTATTTAGTGCAATTTGCAAAGTGTAACTGTCATTCTTTTTTTGTAATGTACAGGGGCAGTGATGCTGACCATTTTTGTAATATACTTTAAATGTTGAAATTGTACATTTCTATTAGAAAAATAGCTCTAAACTAGCCCAATTTGTGCCTTAGGCTACTTTCACACCTGTGTTAGGTGCGGATCCGTCTTGTATCTGCACAGACGGATCCGCACCTATAATGCAAACGCTTGTATCTGTTCAGAACTGATCCGTTTGCATTACCATGAACAAAATGATAATGCAAACTGATCCGTTTTGACTTACACTGAAAGTTAATGGGAGGCGGATCCGTTTTCAATTGCATCATATTGTACTTGTATAATTGCACTTACATTGTAAGTCAGGACGGATCCGTTTGGCTCCGCATCGTCAGGCGGACATCAAAACGCTGCAAGCAGCGTTTTGGTGTCCGCCTCCAGAGCGGAATGGAGGCTGAACGGAGGCAAACTGATGAATTCTGAACGGATCTGGATCCATTCAGAATGCATTGGGGCTAAACTGATCCGTTTTGGGCCGCTTGTGAGAGCCCTGAAACGGATCTCTCAAGCGGACCCAGAAACGCCAGTGTGAAAGTAGCCTTAGCAACGCTCCTCTCACTTCTGTTTACTTAACTGTGGAGACACGCTCAACACTCACTGCTTCTGCTCTCTCTCTCTCTCTCTCTATATATATATGTATATATATATGTATATATATATATATATATATATATATACAGTGGATATAAAAAGTCTTCACACCCTGGTTAAAATGTCAGGTTTCTGTGCTGTAAAAAAATGAGACAAAGATAAATCATTTCAGAACTTTTTCCACCTTTAATGTGACCTATAAACTGTACAACTCAATTGAAAAACAAACTGAAATCTTTTAGGTAGAGGAAAGAAAAAATATAAAAATAAAATAATATTGTTGCATAAGTGTGCACACCCTTAAACGAATACTTTGTTGAAGCACCTTTATTTTATTACAGCACTCAGCTACATTTTGACTTGGCAAGATTTGCCCACTCTTCTTTGCAAAATACCTGTGCACAGCCCTCTTCAGATCACCCAATAGATTTTCAATAGAATTCAGGTCTGGGCTCTGGCTGGGCCATTCCAAAAGTTTAATCTTCTTCTGGTGAAGCCATTGCTTTGTTGATTTGGATGTATGCTTTCGGTCGTTGTCATGCTGAAAGATGAAGTTCCTCTTCATGTTCAGCTTTCTAGCAGAAGCCTGAAGGTTTTGTGCCAATATTGATTGGTATTTGGAACTGTTCATAATTCCCTCTAGCTTAACTAAGGCCCCAGTTCCAGCTGAAGAAAAACAGCCCCTTGGCATGATGCTGCCACCACGCTTCACTGTGGGTATGGTGTTCATTTGGTGATGTGCAGTCTTGTTTTTGCGCCAAACATATCTTTTGGAATTATAGCCAAAAAGTTCAACCTTGCTTTCATCAGACCATAACACCTTTTCCCAAATGATTTTGGGAGACTTCAGATGTGTTTTTTCAAAATGTAGCCTGGCTTGGATGTTTTTCTTCGGAAGAAAAGGCTTTCGTCTTGCCACTCTACCCCATAGCCCAGACATATGAAGAATACGGGAGATTGTTGTCACATGTACTATACAGCCGGTACTTGCCAGATATTCCTGCAGCTCCTTTAATGTTGCTGTAGGCCTCTTGGTAGCCTCCCAGACCAGTTTTCTTCTCATAATTTTGGAGGGACGTCCAGTTCTTGGTAATGTCACTGTTGTGCCATATTTTCTCCACTTGATGATGACTGTCTTCACTGTGTTCCATGGCATATCTAATGCCTTGGAAATTCTTTTGTACCCTTCTCCTGACTGATACCTTTTTTTTGTATAATTGTATTTTTATTAAAGTAATTATAAAAGTAGAAGAAACATACACAGTTTCATAGAAAATTCGCCTGTCATCAGGCGAGCAGTAAATAAACAGGCTTTGACAATTCGAGTAAGCCACATAAATGCAGAACAAGCAATTCAAGTTTCCCCAATTACAATTCGTGTAGTGATATATCTGAGCAAAAACTGCCTACTTCTGAGCAGTCACAATGTAAAAAAACAGTATCAATATCATAAACATAGGACAGGACAAGACACAAAAGGGTAGACAAAAGGTTGGGGGAGGGGGGGGGGGGGGGGGAGAAAGGAAACTAGTCATCAGTCTCTGTGAGCATGTCCCAAGACTGCCATACCTTATGAAATTTATCCATAGAATTATTGATAAGCGCAGATAAATATTCCATACGTCTAACCTCCATAACACTGGAGAACAGATCAGACCTAGTCGGTACGTCACGTCTCTTCCAGTATTTAGCTATAAGGCGTCTAGTAGCCGACAATATGTGAAATACTAAGCAAAGCATGTATTTCTTTAGTATTACTGGGGGCATGTTCAGTAAGAACATATACGGATCCAGTGAGAATTTTATATTGGTAAGTTGCAATAGAAGTTGTTGAGTCTCTCTCCATAAAGGAAAGATAACATGGCAATCCCAAAAGATGTGTAATAAAGACCCTCGGCCTGAGTCACATCGCCAGCAAGTATCAGAGATAGTAGGATTCAAGTGTTTGAGCATCTGAGGCGTATGATACCAAAACATCAAAAGCTTATAAGCATTTTCTCTGTAGGTCACACAGGTAGATGACATTGCTGCTCTACGCCATTTAAGCTGCCAATCGCTCGGCGGTATTTCCTTCTCTAGGCATCTTTCCCATTTAGACATATATGCATGTCGCATAACCTGTGGGGGTTCCGGGGTCGAAAGAAGAACATAAGACCCCTGGTGGAAGTGGAAAGTTTACAAAGTCGTTCAAACATTGTCGGAGTAGATACCTTCTTATCATAAACAAGTGTTGGATTTGTATATGCTGCCACCTAGAGGACTCCGGTAGGTTATATCTATTCTTGAGCGATTCAAACGGTATAATTTCAATGGTTCTATACTCTACTATATCAGCAAATCTGAATAATTTGTTGGAGAACCACGGCTTAAAGGATGTGTACTGCAGTCCTAACGGGAATATCGGATTAAATAAAAATGAGATCATGGAGGACTTATCAGATATTAATGGAAATTTCTGTCTGCAATGTTTCCAAACATTATATGTTAAGGACATAGGGCCCAACAATTGTGCAGTATAAGTAGTCGGTAATGGTGACCATAAGAGGGCATCGGGGTGAACAGGAGCTAACCACAGCTTCTCAATTTCCATCCATTTAGAAAATGCCAAGAGGGAAGACCATGCGGGTATACAACGTAAATGCGTCGCCCAATAATATTTGGTTACATCAGGGAGCCCCAAACCACCTTGTGATTTAAGGGCGTTAAGAGTATTGCAAGAAATTCTGTGTCTTTTCCCATTCCAAACAAACCTAAGGATGGAAGATTGCAAAGCTTTCAGGTCTTTTTTAGGTATGGGAACCGGAATAGTTTCCATTACATATAATAACTTAGGCAGTATGGTCATCTTGACCGCTGAAATATGTCCCATTAGGGAAATTGGCAGGGGCATCCACTTAGCCATAAGCGAATTGAGTTCCTGGAAGAGAGGGACAAAGTTATGAGCATAAAGGTTATGATATGTTTTTGTTAGCTGAACTCCCAAATATTTGAGGGTGGTATCCTGACTGATACCTTTTAACAATGAGATCCCTCTGATGTTTGGAAGCTCTCTCTGTGGAACATGGCTTTTGCTGTGGGATGCGACTAAGAAAATTTCAGGAAAGACTAACTAGAGCAGCTGAACTTTATTTGGGGTTAATCAGAGGCACTTTAAATGATGGCCGATGTATGCTGACTCCTATTTAACATGATTTTGAATGTGATTGCTTAATTCTGAACATATCCCCAGTTATAAGAGGGTGTGCTCACATTATTTTCGTTTTTTTTGTTTTCTTCCCTCCATCTAAAAGATTTCAGTTTGTTTTCATTTTTTTACATTACAGAAACCTGACATTTTAACAGGGGTGTGCAGACTTTTTATATCCACTGTATATATACACACACACACACACACACACATATTGCTGCTCAGTCAATCACCAGCTGCAGCAATGACCCGCCTCAGCCAGAGATTGGGTCTTTCACAAAATGAGGTGCAAATGTCCCTCCTTGATCATCCAAAAAGTTGGATGGTACGTTCTAGTTCCTTCAAGGTCAGAATACAGTGGCCCCCACCAATCTTGACAATGAAAGGAGCACTGGTTTAGCGCTCTTGTTCCTTCAAGTTATTGTCTGCACACTATCACTCCAGAACTGCAGCGCAGTCCCATTCGCTTATATGAGGTTGTAAAGCAGTTACCTGTACGACTGGTGGCAGGCAGGGAAAATGGAAATTATAATACTTTATAATTCATGAACACAGCAAAATATATATTTTATAAGGTCTTTGAAGCACCCACGGCTACTATTTTTATTTAGAATTTGTCAAGACTTTATTCTTTGGTGTAAATGTGTAATATGTTAATATAAATCAAAGTATCTTTCATATACATATATGTACAGTATGCAGATATATACAACAAATTTCAAACTCCGAGGGGTACTTAAAGGGAACCTGTCACCGGGATTTTGTGTATAGAGATGAGGACATGGGCTGCTAGATAGCCGCTAGCACATCCGCAATACCCAGTCCCCATAGCTCTGTGTGCTTTTATTGTGTAAAAAAAACTGATTTGATACATATGCAAATTAACCTGAGATGAGTCCTGTATGTGAGATGAGTCAGGGACAGGACTCATCTCATGTTAATTTGCATATGTATCAAATCGTTTTTTTTACACAATAAAAGCACAGAGAGCTATGGGGACTGGGTATTGTGTATGTGCTAGCGGCCATCTAGCAACCCATGTCCTCAGCTCTATACCCCAAATCCTGGTGACAGGTTCCCTTTAAGCCCCTCCACCCCAAACAGTAAAGGAGTGAAAGTATAAAGGGAGCAGTCTATCGGTCAGCGGCACAATACTGCATAAAGTATATCCTGATTTCTCAACACTGTTAAAAAAATGACACAACATTTTGGAACGCGGTAAGGTCACAACAGTAATATGGCACAGACAAGATTGAGACAGTGGTGCACAAAATAGTTTTGTCTGTAGAATATACAGTTTTAATACGAAATGACGTAAAGTGCGATTACTGTTGTGCAGTCATATAAGGCAGGGTGAGACTGGGTGAAGTCCAGAGATCAAGTATTAGAAGGATGTGGATTTACAGAATGGGGTGCCGTAGACTTTAGAGGGAAGGATAGTTATCAGGGCATCAGTTCTCAGGCATCCAAGTGCGTCAAGTAAACAAATGTCTTCAAACAACAACAGGTCCTTGGTCCCATGGTATAAAATACAAAGGATATTTCTTCAAATCTCATTTCATCTAGTCAAAATGTATATTAATGCAAGCAGGCACCAATAAGGCATAGGAATATTCATAAACAAAGATACTGAATTTATGGACGTTCCAGAACTCATTTTCTGGCTCCCCTCCATTGAACCTTCAGGTCTTAAGATTGAGGAGGAACATTTGACCAGCGGCACTTGGTATGACGTTGCTCTTTTTTCAGGCCTATCTGGGCTTGAGCCATCACTGGGTCTTTGGCCATTATAAAGCAAATATCTTCCTTGTGAATCTTGTTCCATCCTGAAGAGCTCATATTCAGTGTGAGGAAGCCTTATTCCTAAAGCTATGCAACCATTGGTGTGTGTGACATCTTGCTCCACCCCAACTTTCCATGATTTCTCTGTTCCACACTCATTTCCATTGAAAACATTTAGTAGAGAAGCTGTAGCATAGTCCATTGGAGTCACCTTCATGTGATTTACTGTGAAATAAAAAAAAAAAAGGAATCAAATTACAAAAACTTTATATGCTTCCTATAAATAATATGCTTACATATACTATACATTGAGTTACATAATAGGAAATAAGAATAACTCCAGCCATAGCAACTGGTATGGGGCCCCTAGGCAAAAAGAACCCACTAAGGTGCAACAATGCTGTCCCTTTCTGTGGGGAAATACACCGAGCTAGCTTTCTAATGTCTACCTCTCCTATGTACGTCCTTCTTTGTGAAGATCTACAGAAGTATTTGATTGTACTATATATTCTTTAGTAAGGGAATGTGTCATATATTAATTTGAGTTGCATTGGCTAGATTAAAGGGAACCTGTGACCAGGATTTTGGGAATAGAGCTGAGGACATGGGCTGCTAGATGGCCGCTAGCACATCCGCAATACCCAGTCCCCATAGCTCTGTGTGCTTTTATTATGTCAAAAAATGATTTGATAGATATGCAAATTAATCTTAGATGAGTCCTGTCTCTGAGATGAGTCCAGCGTGAAGGAGCCCAGCACCGCCCTGCATCCTCAGAATCTCCTCCTTGCTCCCCGACGTCACAAAGCTAGAGTGCCGTAATCTTGCGACCTATCCTTAGCATTGGTCATCAATATCAGATCGGCGGTGGTCTAATCCTCTGCACCTCCGCTGATCAGTTGTTTGAAGGGGTTGTGGCACTGTGCAAGCGCTGCACTGTTTACTTGCACACCGTCTCCCTTGTAGCAGCAGTGCAGTGTATTCCCACCAGTGTGTTTAGTCTTTTGTAGCCATTTATTTTATATGTATAAAACTTCCCCTGGGGGCGCCCATATTGGAGAAGCACTTCGGGGGTCATTTATTAAGACCGGTATTTTAGACGCCGGTATTAATAACCCCTATATCTAGCAGTGGATCCACCAAAGTTATGAAGAGGCGCATAACTTCAGCACATCCAGCGCCAGTCTAAATGTAAGTCAGCTTCCTTGCTGGCTTACATTTAGACCATTTTCTATGCCTAAAATTTGGACCATTGTCTACGCCACACCCACTTTTTAGACTTGGCGTGAGCAGAGAAAAGTTGCAGATTGCAGCACAACTAACCGCTGCGTCGCAATCTGCACTAAAAATACGCCTAATATAGGCGTATTTCTGGATCATAAATGACCCCTTGGTTCCTGTATTCTCTGTTACGACAAGGCAGCAGGGTTTGTTTGCTTTATGGCAGCTGACACAAATGGGAGATAATTGACAGAAATATCATAGATTCTGGCAATCTTCAGGAAGCAATGGAGTACACTGTAGGTCTCTCCCCCAGAGAAAAGGGAGTAACACGGCATCTGCATACAAAGCCTTACCTGTCCTTATAGTGGTGCTACCCAGCCTTATCTAGGCCTCCAGCAGTACTAAAGAGCTTTAATTAAAGGGGGGGATGGGTGCAGTGGCAAATTATTGATGACCTATCCTTAGCATTGGTCATCAATATCAGATCGGCGGTGGTCTAATTCTCGGCACCTCTGCTGATCAGTTGTTTGAAGGGGTTGTGGCACTGTGCAAGCGCTGCACTGTTTACCTGCACACCGTCTACCTTGTAGCAGCAGTGCAGTGAAGTTCCAACTGCTCATATCACTGAAGCGGTTCAGAGTAGTAGTTGTAGTTACACTGCACCACCATTACAGTGGAGAATGATCGGGAATAAACATTAGTCATTTCCAATCATTGCCCCTTATAAAAGCATCCATAATGACTAGAGGAATATTTCAATTTTTTTGGTCAAGATAGTAATATAAAGAATAAAAAAGAATAAAAAAGCATGTAAGAATATGGTGCAGATTTATGAAACCTGTTTAAAAGAAAAACCTTCTTTGTTGCTCATAGAAATCAATCACAATGCAGCATTCATTTTTCAAGAGCACTATGAAGAATGAAAGTTATACTGTATTTGACTGCTGTGGACAACAAGGACTACCTTTATGTGCTTTTATAGATATGAAGGATCTCTACTTTTCATCACTTTGTTAGAGGCCCTATGAACTCCTTATGTCCTGCTCCGTGTTTCTTTTTCTGTTTTCTCATATAATAAAAACTATAAATATAAACCTATAAAAACAACGATGTCGATGGTTTACTTACCTTTGAAGACAAATTCGGTTCCTCCCATGATCTTAGTTGAATGCATGCCTCTGCTGTAGCGGCCCTTGGCATAGATAGTGAATGTAGGATGCTTGCATATTGGGTCTGAGTAGTGATAGTAATAACCTTCCCATGTATGATTTTTGTCATGAAATTTAAAGTGTCTGGTGAGAAATAAGACTTCTGGACGCACTTCACAGCGCTGGCTCACCCATTCTCCATTAAGCCCAATAGTCAGGTCTGCCTTGGGAGGTAATATTGGAGGATGATGCTCATCCGACCGGAAGATGATTCTACAGGCAATGCAGGACTGGTCATGGTTCTGAAACATAAGCAGGAATAGATGATGTTAGATACTATCCAATGCTTCATCTTCTTTAAGAAAATTCCTGGTGGGATCAAATTTTTTCAATATAAAGGGCAGAACAGGTTCTAATAATAACCATTAATGTCCATTTACATAGGGCAATTTCAGTCCCAATGAGCGTCAATTAATTAATGCCACTTGACATATGAGAGTTTGCTTGTTTATTAGGTGATCAGTGGCATATTTACATGGGCTAGTTATGAAAATGAGCGTTCATACAAACCTTAGCCCTATCATCTTTAGACATAAAATGACCCTTACTCACATGACCAATCCACCACCATTGGCGTTCCGATGCTTCCAGAGTTCCCACTGGTTTCCAGTTCTTGGTCCCAGCTCTACATGCAGGAAATGTCTGGAGATGCCTAGTCAGTCAATCACTGTCTGTAGCGGGTCACTGCTGTGGTCAGTGATTGACTAAGTAGGCATCTACTGCCATTTCTCCTGTGTCATGTCGGGTCCAGTAAGTGAAGACTAGTGGAGACCCGTTAGATTGGCAGAGGTGGAGGATTGGTGAAGTAATGCTTATTTTTTTTATCTTTACCCCATTCTGACTATATATATATATATATATTTTTTTTTATTTTTTTTTTTATCCATCTGGACAACCCCTTTAACAATCAAAATACTGTTTGTATAAAAAATTGTAGAAACTACTGGTTATCAGTTTAAGGACACTAACTAATCCTTCCCATGTCATAACTACATATATACTGTAGATACAAGATAATGAAACAAAATTTCTCTACATAGCGATATTTTTCTGGAGCTCAATAATGTGGCTACGTCGATGGGAATTTACATAGTTATTTAACTGATAGGGTTCAAAAAAGACAGAGGTCCATCAAGTCCAACCTATAATCTTACAGTTTAGATCCAGAGGAAGGCAAGAAAAAAAGCCTGTGAGGTGTTGACCTCATATTAATGGCGAAAATTCCTTCCAGACTCCAAAGATGGCACTCAGAATTAATCTCTGGATAAACATGCCATCTCCTGAAATCTAGGCCTTGAGGAGAGATTCCATTACTTACTAGTTTATTTGTAATTTCTCTTACAGGATTAGATTGCTTTCTCATTATACTAAGGATTCTAGAAGACAAATGCATGCAGAGTCCCTGAATGGTGCCACACAGAGTCCATATGGGCACTGGGGTAGCATGGGTTGTCAACACCCATGGCAAGCCAAGTATTGTTCCCCACTAACCTGGAACATGTAATCGCTGGGTCCATTAACTTTCTCCATTCACCGCATAGCACTCAATGAGTGCTATGCAGCGAGAAATGGAAAAGGCAGAAGCAGTAATAAACCTCTACTGTGTTGTCTCTGACAGCCTGTGACCCAACCTGCTAGATTGCAGGAGCTTTAATCCTTTGCTTTACTTGGCCATGCCTCTATGTAAACCATCAATACAAGAAAGGAAATAAAGGTGGAAGACAAACATTTTTAATCACTTGGTCAGTGACATACATTACCCTTCCCAACAGAAATCCATGCCACAATAAAGCACAAAATACCTCCCAGCGACATCCTATATGACTGTGTAGCATATAACACCCAGCAGTGCCAAATAAACACTACAATGCAGCATAAACTCCCACCCAACAGCACCAAATAAACACATCATTAAGTACAAAATATCCAGCATTATTGTCTCCTGACCAGCCATGCACCTTGGCAGCAGTATTGTTCTCTGACAATCCCTCTCTCAGTGGTTTCAGTATTGTCCCCTGATAGCCCCTCCAACACTGGCGGCAGTATGGTCCCCTGACTACCCATCCCCAAGGCACCAGTATTGTTTTCTGATAATCCCTGCCCCATTGGCAGCAGTATTCTCCAGATATGTCTAACATCTCTTGGGGACTTGCAGGAAAGGAGCGGTGAGGTTGGAGGGAGAGCGTTTCTCCTGCAGTTTTTATATATACAGGGGATGAAGAACCTTTGATAATGTCATCACAGGTCCTACACCTGCACCCTCCTAACCTTGGAACTACACTTTTGTGAGTGCAGTTCCTTTACTCCTAGAGGGTTCAAGACCTGTGAAGATGTCATCACAGATCCTTTAGCTTGCTAAGCCTCCGAACTGCACTAGTAATGCAGGGTTCCCATAATCAGTTCAGTTTTTGTTCAGTAATGTCAGGCAGACCCCTCACACCGGGAATCTGCCCCAGATTCCTAGTCTGGGCCTGGGTATTGTCTTGACAGTGCCCTGGTGGCTGGGCAACCCCAGCAGTTTTGCACTTGGGGCAACCGTCCCTCTTCGCCCCCTATGCTATGCCACTGCATATGCAGTATGGACCCCTAGACATTCCTTGAGGCACCATGTCCTTTCTAGAAGCATTGCTTCTGTGTCAGAGCATGCCATCATTTTTTTCTCACCTATTCTGTATGATTCCATGAGAAAAATTTGATATTTCTGGGCTTCTGTACTATGAAGATTTCATAAAGGAAAGATCTGTATTTTTATAATTCTTAAAAATTTAAAGTTACAACTATTATGTAAATCAATAAAGCAAAATTTTAATATAACATCACATTCTGTAGTCATATTCTAAAGAAAAAACGCAACAGCATGGTTAAGCTTTGTGTTGCCAGATACTGCAGCTTGGCATGTGCTTGCCAGGGCACTTCAGTGCTGAGGAGGTTAAGATTAAGGAAAAGACTGTGTTTGATGTTATATCAAAGCCCTCTTTGATCTTGATTAGAATATTGTGCTGCTTTCCATAAAGGAAATGTTTGTCTGCAAGATCTGTATCACCCTAAGTTGTCACACGTAGCGTTTTTCTAGTCCTTTGTGAATGGCAAGAGACAAAAATGTTTAAAAATGCATTACATATGTATTAGTCACAAATACAGTATTACTACTAATATTACAAATAATTACTATAACTCATGATAAACATTGCTCAATTACTTAACCTGCACAGAGCTAATTATTTAAGATATAACTAATGAATAGTATTGGTGATAAACACTTTCTGAAGTTACATACGTCCTATTTATGAACATTATTAAGGGATAAGTTATCATTAGATCATAACAGAGCTTTTATTGTTAAACTATGTGGCAAACTAGATCAATGCGAGATTTCTCCGACATCTAAAGGTTGGAAAACATTTCTTGCCATTTTGTGTATTCGGTTGTGATGCAGTCCCTATATGATTGCAAACTACAAACAAAATCAGTGTGTGATTTGAATCTACACCATGAACACACATGATCCTGCAGAGCAGCTGTATACAAAAGCAATAGCATATTTTAAATCAACATTCCATTTTGTTTAATTATTTTATTTTTTATCATTACACAAATTTGGCTCAAAAGTGGACGTAGCTTTTATTTAAGAAAATGTATCTAATTTCCTTTATGGAATTTGCTTCTGGACCAAATATGTGTGAAAATATCAATGTTTACCAATATCAAAATTTCTCTTACCCTATTTTTCATCTTCTCTAGACCCTCTCTAACCCAATATGGGCCAAATACACTGCCTGTCCAAAAAAATAAGTTGCCACCTGGATTTAACTAAGCAAATAGTTATGAGCCTCCTATTGGATAATTACTGCATGGGCGATTATCTTTCAGCTGGCAATAAGTTATTTAACCCCAACTGGTGCAATGAGTTGCTTCTCATTTCTTAAACAACCATGTCGAAAGACACATCTATTGGTCGTGGAAAAGATGTTAATCTGTTTGAGAAAGGTCAAATCATTGGCATGCATCAAGCAGAGAAAACATCTAAGGAGATTGCAGAAACTACTAAAATTGGATTAAGAACTGTCCAACGTATTATTAAAAACTGGAAGGATAGTGGGGACCCATCATATTTCAGGAAGAAATGTGGTGGGGAAAAAAATCCTGAACTCAGGGCTATGTTTAATAGTGAAAGTAAGAGCATTTCCACACGCAGAATGCGAAGGGAACTTCAATGTAGCCGTAAGAAAACAACTAATTAGTGAGGCAAACCAGAAAAAAATACTTCAATTTGCTAGGGAGCATAAGGATTGGACTCTTTAGCAATGGAAGAAGGTCATGTGGTCTGTGATGAGTCCAGATTTACCCTGTTCCAGAGTGATGGGCACATCAGGGTAAGAAGAGAGGCAGATGAAGTGATGCACCCATCATGCCTAGTGCCTACTGTACAAGCCTGTGGGGGCAGTGCTATGATCTGGGGTTGCTGCAGTTGGTCAGGTCTAGGTTCAGCAACAGTATGTGCTCCAAGAATGAGGTCAGCTGACTACCTGAACATACTGAATGACCAGGTTATTCCATCGATGGAATTTTTCTTCCCTGATGGCACGGGCATAGTCCAAGATGACAATGCCAGGATTCATCGGGCTCAAATTGTGAAGGAGTGGTTCAGGGAGCATGAGACATCATTTTCACATGGATTGGCCACCACAGAGTCCAGACCTTAACCCCATTGAGATTCTTTGGGATGTGCTGGAGAAGGCTTTGCGTAGCAGTCAGACTCTACCATCATCAATGCAAGATCTTGGTGAAAAATTAATGCAACACTGGATGGAAATAAATCTTGTGACATTTCAGAAGCTTATCGAAATCAAAGCTAAAGGCGGTTTAACTAAATATTAGAGTGTGTGACCTTTTTTTTTTTTTGGGTGGCGACTTTTTTTTGGGACAGGCAGTGTATTTACATCAGAGAGAGACGTGTCTTATTCCTACATAAATACCTGCGAATACTTCCTAGTATATGATCAGAGGTTGTCGTCATATGACAACCCGTTCAAGCAATACCCAAGTTATAATACCTATCTAAATGAATGGAAACAGAATGAGGCAGCCAGGTTATGACCACACTACCCTATGTGCAGCACTGCTTGACTGAAGATGTTTGCTCTGGACAAAACGTGATATAAATTGTTGCACAGTAATCCAGTTAAACGGTCAGCTCTGTATCTGTTTGCTTGGTTTGCTTCTAGCAGTTCAAAAATGTCTTTGTATGGCTAGTGGAAAATGGCATAGCTTCGGCAAAAGCGGATAATATAAATACAATTTAAATAAAGATGTGCCAATATTAGGGCTTTTGATGTTGGGTAATGAGAATAGTATCTCAGAGGATATCCTGTATCCTTCAAAAACAGTTGGAGGAAGACAATTGTTTTGACACATTGGTGGGCCCTGTGCAAACGGTTCATGATTGCGACCCCATCTGGCCAGTATACTGTATTTCAATATACCTAAAAAAAACAACTATGAAATAGTGTATTGAATACCAGCTCCTGTAAATACATACATGTAGATCACATGTTGCAGGGAAATGTATGGAGCAGGCTCAGGAACAGATTGGGATCAAGTGTCAAATCTGTAATCCATTTTTGAATAAAAATAAAAAAAGTAAAATCTCAGTCCCTCTCCTTTTTCCCATTTATCACATTAATAAAAATCTAAACAATAATAAGAAAAACGACATAATTGGTATCTTTGCATCCATAAAGGTCCAAACAATTTAAATACCACATTGCTTATTCACAATGGTGTAAAAAAACAACTAAGAAACAATTAGATAATTGCAGCTTTTTGGACCATCTTACCTCCCAAAAGTGGAATTAAAAGTAAACAAAAACTTGTATATACCCCAAAATGCTACCAATATAAACTATAGGTTGCCCAATAAATATCAAGCCCCCGCACAGCTCTATCGATGGGAAAAAAAAGCTATGGGTGTCAGAATATGCCAAACCCCAAATTAATTTTTTATTTTTTTATTTTATAAAAGTAATACAACATCAGCTATATAACTTTTGTATTGCTGTAATTGTACTAACCTGCAGAATAATAGTAATTTGTACTGAGTGAGTGCCATAAAAAATTGTAAAAGTATACAGAATTGCAGACCCCTGAATACATTGCAGACCCCCCAAATCAGCCCCTCTAAACAAATATAGACACCAACTAGCCCAACTAAATACATAAATACCCTCTAAATAAATAGAGACTTCCTAAAACAAATACAAAACCCTAGATCACACCCCTGACACTTACACAGTGGCTCACCCTCTCCTTTTCTGTGGGGCTTTGCAACTCTGCACAGATCTGGTCATGTGACCTTATCTAGCAGTTCCTTCAAAAGTAATGAAACCTAGGTCCTCGCCCTAGCCAGAGTAGGGGGAAAAGCAGCGCAAGCGCAGAAGTGTTCTATGCGCGCTTGCGCTATTCATGCTGAAGTTTGGCCCTCCCACCGCTTGTCACGTCACGACTTGTGTCCACTGCCTCGGAGAGAGGCATGCCGGGATAACTAGTCGTGACGTCAGCACGAGAAATGCTTCCTGGATGAGGAAGATCACGTGACCACTATCTGAAACGGTGGCCAGAGATAAGATCGGCACAGCAAGTAAATTGGTAAGTAGCAGGGCATGGCTGGGAGAGTGAATGGAACATAAAATAGTGAAAGTGTAGAACCCCTTTAATATTGTGCCAAGTGTCATATTTCGCTCCATAATATATAATGCCACATTTTAACTTTCTTATTCATGAATATTGCTGAAGAAATTTCTAAATCTAATTCACGAATATGGCTTTTCTGTTTATGATCCAGAATCTGATAGCAGAAAATATACTTCATAAAAGGAAAAAAACAAGTTTAATGTTTCTTTTTTTGCTTTGAAAGGGGCACTTCAATGCAACATACAAGTTATCTTGGCCTGAAAGGTTCCTGTTGTAACGAGCAAGGACTGTACATTCATTAAAAAGTGAAGAGCTGTGAACCCAACTGACTTCCACATTGCTAAGAGCACAGAGATGAAACAGAACTATTTATATCCTGAACATAAAAGAAGGCCTCTACTATTATAGGGATTTCAGTCAATTTATAAAAAAAAATGAGAGGGGGAAAAAAACGAGTGGGAAGTAAAGAGGTAAAGTATGCTTAGGTCATAAGGACTGTACAGAATGCATGCAAAATCCCAACTGAGTTCAGAAAATGAACAGGTTATGATTATTTTTCACTCCAATTGCTCCATAATGCACACAGTGAAGTCATAGTACAGGGGTATTGTGCACAGTGATGTCACAGAACAGGGAAAAATCCTACAGTGATGTCCCAGTATAAGGAAAATCCTCTCAGCAAAGCTACAGATCATGTATCATGTAAACAGGGAGATTTTAGTAGTGTATTAATACACATAGTAATATCAGGAATAATGTAGCCAGCCAATTCACACAGTGATGTCACAGCACAAAGATAATGAAAACAGTGATGTCATGGTAGAGGGATTAACCCCTCAACAAAGTTACCAGGACCGGAATTATGCAAACAGTGATGTCACACAGTACAGGGATGATGCACACAGTCATAACAGAATGTAGGACTAGTACCGGAATAATGTCCTGCCCTGACTTTCATTGACTTACATTCACTGTTTCATACTCCATTTCATCCATAAATGCATTCCACCTGAGTGGAGGTGGCCCACGCCTGACTTGCTGGGTCACATATAGTTACACCAGATCAGTTATCCATGGTTCTGCATAAGCTGACTTAACTTGAAGAAATAATCTGGCCAAGTCTAATGATCCCCCCCCCCCCCCAACTAGAGTGCGCTTGTGCAAGACCAGGAGGATGTTGAGAGCAGATGGCAGACAAATAGAGAAATGGTGGGTGGCAGTAACCTATGGCTGACGTCTGCAGGGGCGTATTGGCCATAGACCCTACAGGGAAATTTCCCGGTGGGTTGATGCCCAGAGGGCCAACTAAACCCTCATCTTGGCCAAAAGTCAGGTACATAAAGATCTTCTAATTAATTAATTTAGGCAGTATTTTGGGCTGCACTGTGGTATCTGGTTCTGCTGAGGCAGTATTTTGTGCTCCACTGTAATATCTAGGGCCACTTTTAGGTTTTTTCCAGGGCCACTTTAAGTTCCCAGTCCACCCCTGGATGTCTGGGTTGTAGTTGTTTTTTTTTTTTTAGGTACATAGGAGGTAAAATGGATGACAATGTCAAGGACCTTGCATATATTGAAGGTTAACACTTAAAGGGGTGGGCCACTCTATACACCCTTGTATTTCCACCTTCCTCTGCAATACCCTCCCTCTCCTTGATTAACAGGGTCTGTATGTGTAAATGCAAACATTCCCAGTATCTGTCCCGGACTTTACCTAGACTTTTTCTCTCCAGAGCCCTAGTACTAAATCTTGGCTTTGTCTGAATGGGTGCATGTGTGAAAACAGCAGTAAATGTCCCACAAAATCACAGTGGCCCATGCCTAAAATTCCCGCCCCTTGCCTAGGGACCAGGAACTTTTCCTCTGTAGTGAGAACGCACCCAAGATGGAACATCTCCGGGGTGATAGCTACATGTGTGAAAGACCAACTCTGGTAAATCTCCAGACCCTGATATTTCTGAAAGATTCCGGAGTTTAGGTGTGAAAATATGCAAATGTGCAGGCTCTTAGGGAAACCAGGAGGCTCCAAAATGTCTTAGCAAGCAGAGGTGTGGAAATTAGCAGGCACTTTGGATAGTTAAAGTAACTCCATGGGTCAACCATAACAGTCAGTGTTGAGGTTGATTTATATTTAGTAATTATAAAAAGACAAGAAATAAAATAATACAGCTTGAGAAGTGAATTTATCACCTAGAAGTCAGAACAGGACGGCAGAAATCTGGAGTGTGGCCAGTTTTCCTGAAGGCTGATTTTGTGGTTATGGCAGGGTTCCAGATAATGGCAGACCTGGACCTTTCATTATCTGAAGCCACAAGTGAAGCCACAAGCAAGTGTAGTATTAGATACCTCTGATCATTCCCTGGTGCAGCAATCTAAATGTTTAGTCTTTTTGAGTGCTTGTTTTTTTTATTTCCTCCACTGATTATTTTTTCCACATATAATATTAGTATTTTAGAAAGGCAAACTGTGCACCTCTCTTTGTATTACTCCATATCATGTTCAAATTATACTAGGCGGAACTTAAAGGGGTATTACCAACACACAGTTATGGCATATCCACACAATATGCCATAAATGTCTGATAGATACAGATCGCACCTTAGGGTGCCACACCTATCTCCAAGTCGAGGATCCCCGACCCCCATCAGATGGCCTCTGTGATTCACAGATATCTACATAGTTAATACGGTTGAAGGTTAATACGGTTGAAAAAAGACATAATTCCATCAAGTTCAACCAAGATCTTCAATCTATCTATTCATTCCTAAGGGAATTCCAAAAACAGATGAACAAGCCTGTGAATATGCCATGAAATATCCAAGAGGAAAAATCCAAACCTTTCAAGAGCTTAAAGGGGTTGCCTGGACCACAATAAGTAGGGTTAATTAAAGACAAGACAGGGTGCCACACCTATCTCTAGGTAGAGGATCCTCGACCCCCATCAGATGGCCTCTGTGATTCACAGATACTGTATCTCTCCATTCATTTCTATGGGAATTCCAAAAACAGATGAACAAGCCTGTGAATATGCCATAAATATCTAAGATGAGAAATGAAAACCCTTTGAGAGCTTAAAGGGGTTGCCTTGGACCACAATAAGTAGGGTTAATTCATTTTAATTTGTATAGCCCTTTCAGTTTTTAATATAGTTTATTTACCTTCGTGGTCTGTTTTTGATCACATGACCTATAGACAAAACAAAAGAATCCATCTACCGACGTCACATCTACTGCTCTCCTGTATTGCAGCCTGGCGCTCCTTGACTGGGGGAAGGACACGAGCGCTAAAAACAGACTGCCAATGCACATTAGTAAGATGGTGATGTACTGGAAAACTCTCCGGACCAAAAGACAGAAGAGAACAGCAGTGGACATGATGTCAGCAGGAGGACCATCTTGTTGAGTGGACAAAATCATGTGACTGGATTTCCTATCTACAGATACAGACCACAAAGATAAATAAAGTATATTGGAAACTGAAAGGGATATATAAGTTAAAATGAATGAAGCCAACTTATTGTGGCCTGGACAAACCCTTTAAGGAAAAATGAATGTATCTGAATATCCCTACTAATATTAGTGTCCTGGTATTAAATTTGGTCCATGAAGAGCAACAATTAGATTAAATTAAAGAAGATCACTGGTAGAGAAGGCTATGTCTTATCTGTCATCTTGTGCTGTCTTGTCTTTAAATTGGTTGTCTCACGATAACCCTGACTGTATGTCCTATTGGGGCAAATGGCTGCCATAGAATGGGAATCCTTTGTTTTCTCATTCTATTATATGTGGACTATCCATGCAAAAATTATATTTCTTGAGCATTAAAGAAGTCAGACCTGTGGTGATCAGCAAATTGCAAGGCACAAGAAAGTAACTTACAGTTCATGGGTGTTAATGCTAAATTTGTAACAGTGTCCCCATCTACCGTACCATGTACCAGTGTCCCTATTTACAATATACCATACCAGTATCTTCTTTAAAGGTAAAAGGTCCTTTGAGGCCCAGATGTGACTATGACCACATATAGCTACAACCACGACCAAACTGTATTTTTAAGTCATAAGCACCATGTTTGCAACTTTTAAAATACCACTGGTGACATATGTTGTTACCAGTGGCGTTTTTACGCTCTTCTCGGCACTTTCCATAAAAGGGTCATGGTGAGGGTGAGGCCAGCGGTTCCGACACATTTATCTTCATTTCTGGCACAAATGAAGACAAAAATTGAAGGAACCTGCGAGTTGGCACATTGACTGCTGTAGGATGAGCAGGAGACTGCTACAGGAGATGGTGCACGGACTGCCGGATTTATTGGGAGGTTTTGAAGACCAGCATTTGATAAATCATCCCCTATAGGCTCTAGAACCAGTTACCAGTTGGGGATGTGTCCCTGCACAGTCTGACACTGGCAGCGCTGATTGGATAGTGTCAGACTGAGCAGGGACCCCCCCCCCCCCCCCCAAAGTGATAACACCCATCTGGACCTTTATTACAAACGGCTATCAATTCAGAATTAACTTCTAGCAGGAATAATAAAGGAATGGTACAACATAGAGTCATAGGAATAGATGCTCCAGAATTGTTATTACAAGGGGATACTAGCAGGCATGTCAGAAGTGGTTACATGTCCTCTTCAAAGGAAGTCAAAATTATAGGAGGCCATATACTTTTTATTTAGGCCTGTATTACACCAACAGATTATCTGACAGATTTTCTGACCAATCAGATGGCCAACTCCACACACAGATCTTTTGTTATACACACCAACTATTGGTCTGATTGGACAGCTATTGGTCAGATAATCTGTTGGTCTAATACAGGCCTAAGGGAGGACAAACCTGATGATTTCAGCAGGACTAACTATCTAATGTGTATCTGATGTTCTGCTAATGTTTGTTCAGCCTATGTTAGGCTTAAAAAGAATGAAGCTTGTTGAATTTCAGCCTGTCCAATGCTTTGTACTCAAGGACAATAAGCGGCTACCTTGGTGTCTGGCAGTGACTAAAGGCTGTATTACACAGTGGCAGCCGATTGCTGGGAGGGAAGAGTTCCCTCCCAGCAACCGCCTGCTCGCCGTGCAGCAATCTCCTCCACAGCATGGGGAGGAGCGATCACTAGGCCATCGCTAGTCCCCATGCTGTATAGTGGTTTGCCGGCGGCAGATCTTTATTAGACACCACAACCTGCTGTCTGCAAATGATAATTTTTTAACATGTGAAAAGATTTGGTTTGCTCGTTCCTCGGGGAATCAGCAGCAGTATTACACTGCCAGATGATCGCTAACGAGCGTTCATGTAAACGCTCGTTAGCGACTATCTGCCAAAAAATCAGGCAGTGTAATACAGGATTTACTCCTGATTCCCTGTTCAGAACACATGCATGCTCAGCCAAAACAGACATTGAATGTGCATGGCCACCTTGTCTCATCTCAGACGATGGAAGCATATCGCTAGGATATGTCCCTATTGTCTTATAGGTGCGGGTCCCACAGCTGGCTCGGCTATTTCCGTCTGCCCCATAGAAATTAAGAAGAGCGAACCACATCTATTAGACAATGGGGGCATATCCTAGCGCTATTCCCCCATAGTCTGAGATGGGAATACCCCTTTAAGTAACAAAAGGTCTGTAGTTCCCAATATAAATGGGTGATATATTCTATATAAGTGAATGGGAGCAGTGGCCGGTCATGCGTGGTGCGCTCCGATTCACTTCTATGAGGAGAGTGCTTGGTGGTGGCCGGACCGGAGTCCTCCAGCCGCCACTTTGCGGGGTTCCGTTGTAGGTGCGGGTACCACCTAGTGATATGCCCCCATTGTCTGAGATGAGATAACCCCTGTAAGCGTTTTTCATATAAGGATTAATTACCTTGGAATTTTGCAGAGCTGGCTGATAGCTGGATGGTCTGTAATACATTCTATGGGTGATGTCCGTGTGAACATCTCCAAGGAATAGTTCCTCCACTAGGTGATCCAGGTTATGATGTAAGTACTGCTTTTCCACACGGATAAGTTGAAGTTCATGCATTGCAAAATTGAGAGCCTCTAAACATTTGAAACTATTGTCTTCTTTCCATAGATCATAACTAACATCCGTTTTCCAGGGCTTGTCTGCAGGTATGATGCCAGGACATGTTTGGTTCACCAACCATGTTAGGTTCTCAGCCACGCTTTCACTGTGAGGTATTATTTGCACATGATGAAGTTGGTAATCGGCCTCGGTCCCACCACGGACAATCCATGATGCCTGGCGAAGACGGATCTTTCCACGAATAACCATAGTGTAGGTGGGATTTGTACAGTGGTTGCCTCCATAATAGAACTGATATGCTTTGAATGTATTATTGTTATAAAACTTGTAGGATCTTGTGATGAATTCAGGTCCGGATCGAACTTCACATCTAAAAAGTGTTGAAACAATTTATAGTTAATAGTTTTTTTATTCACTTTTTAAAAGAGGACCTAAACTTTTGCTAAAGCCACAGAGGTGCAGCATCTCTTCTCATAGCACTCTGCACCTTCGGGTTTTATGAGCTCTGCTTGGCTTTTCCAGTGTGTAGAATACAAATCCTGTATACTTTCTATGGATCTGTACTGTGCAGGCTGAAAGAAGGGACAATAAAAACCCAAAGATGCAGAGAGTTCTGAGAAGCGCTGCTGCACCCTCATGGTTTCAGCAAAGGTTTACAAGTAGGTCCCCTTTAAATGTATCTTTATAATTCATATAAATGGATAAATGGTATGATTACATTTTTCTCTAATATTAGTCAAAGTTGCAAATGTGTCCCATAGACATAGCCACCAGATGTACATTTGACAGACTATATAATAGATGAAAATTATGAATAATAAAGCTGTCCAAAACAAGCAATTACTGCTAGACAAAAAGTGGTTCAGCCAGTTCTTACTAAGCAGATCCACCAATTTCACGGCTGAACATGCACCAGGTTTCTGCGGACTGAGGAAGGGTGAACAGAATGTTGGCTCATCATTAGGATGGACAATAGTAGACAACTGGATACCAGTTTCCAACACGGCTCATCCAACCCTCAATAACACATACTCAAATGGATCTCTCAGTACATTGTTTGCAGTTGGCGTTGAAAAGTTGCACGTGTACGATGAGCATATACGTATGGAACATAGATTTGTTCAGCATTTACCTTAATAAACTGAAATTAGGTTTGGTAACAGCTTAACATCTAACACATGTTTTCAAAGCAAAGTTACAATTTAAAATTTTCACAATAATACAATACAATCTGCTAATAATTCTTCTAATTCTCAAAAAAACACACAAAAAAAACAAAAAAAAAACAGGCCTACAAACCCTTTAAAGGAGTTGTGTCATCTCAGACAATGGGGGCATATTGCTAGGATATGTCCCCATTGCCTGATAGGTGCGGGTCCCACCTCTCGTAAATGGAGCCTTGAAAGTCACAGGAGCCCTCCATTCATTTCTATGGGGCTGCTGAAAAATAGCAGAGAGCTGGCTCGGCTATTTCCGTCAGCCCGATAGAAATTATTGGGAGCAGGCCGCATTATCAGACAATGGGGGCATATCCTAGTGATATTCCCCTATTGTCTGAGATGGGAATACCCCTTTAAGTAGCAAAAGCTCTGTAGTTCCCAATATAAATGGGGGATATATTCCATTGCACAATGCAATTACACTGGTTGCCTCCACTTGCAGGGCTGCCTAGGGGGTGAGGGGCAAGTGCTCACTACACTGCTCTACAATAGATAGTAATGATGGGATCCTGCCTATGATATGCCATTGTGGCTGAGCAGCCTGACAGGAAAGCTCACCAATATGTAGTGTATACAAGTGCCAGAGCGTAGTGTAATGAGATCCCACCCCTCATCCCCCAATGCAGCTCTGCAAGTAGAGGCTACCAGTCCTGCTCACATTCTAGGACTGGTTGCTGGTGGCCATTTTAAATCATTCCTGGAGTACCACTTTAATATGAAAACTGAATAGAGCTGAACTGCAATATCAGAAAAATCCCATAGACATAAATAGTGCTGTTTCTGGGAAAAAAGCGACCCCTTTTTTTCCCTAATACTGCTAAACCTCTTCAAGTAACCAATTATTAACAATTTTTCTCTTCCCTGTAATCCAGCAGCGGTGGCCGTTCTTGTACAATATAGGAAAAAACACTGGCCTCTCTGGTGGCCGGGACAGCGGGAGTGCTCACCAGCCGATCCTTTTTCCTACAGTGTGTAAGTACAGCCACTGCTGCTGGATTGTAGGGTGGTCGTGGAAACCATGGAAACAAGCAGTGTATAATGTGATGAAAAAATGAATCAAGCCGGCAAACGAGGCAATATGGAGAATCCCAATACATTAGTAAGTGCCTTGTATTAACTTGCTCTACATGATAAATGCCATTTGCTGAAGTGAGAAAACCCCTTTAGTTCACCTTCTGAGAGGTCCTAAAAAGAGAAACCTTGTATTTTACTGTGAGTCTCTGTCTGGGCTTTGAAGTTTCCCTATTGTTATATTTTGTCTTGCTGAACCCAAGCTTTTTTTCCCCCCTCAAACATGAACACAATCCCATATTCTTCTATGGAACCACAACATCCAAGTGTTTCTCTAATCCGCTCTGAATGGTATGTCAATTGTGGGGAATGCAGATTTTAATGAAAGCTCAGATGCATTAATAGCCACAAAGTATAATAGGGTGCGTTCTGCATTCCAAGGCTCTCCAAGAACCCCCCTCTGACAACAAAATTAAAACATGTGAGTTACAGCCTCATAAGGAATGAATGTACTTGAATCTAAATATAAATGTAAAAAGCCAGCAATGGTTTGCCAAGTACTTTTAGGGCCAGACAGCAAGGAAACTCTCTATAGACAGGTTTCCCCTAGTGCGTCCTATGCCAGACCACAAGGAAACAGAAGACAGCTTGTTGTGGCTGAAAGCTCCACCACTTCATGAGTGGACACAGGAATCTTCAAACCAGAGCAAGTGCTGAGGCGGTGTAATGTTTTTAATTTGGTGGTTGAACTGCAGACAAGGCAGGTTAACATTTTGACAGTGACGGTCTACAGGGTTCCTTGTTTTCGGGTGGTGATGTCATGTGTCTAAACAGGTTAAATGTTACAAACCACCGAGCAACTTCACAGAATGTTTTAGAGGAGCAGTAATACATGAACAGAAATGTGATCATGAAAACTCATCGACAATTTACACATGGAGGACGTTTTTAGGATTTTTTTTTCTACGGCTGTGCTACGCATGGTGCTTGGAAGTATCCATGTCTCAAAACATCCCCACATGTGAATATCCACTAATAATCGCAACTTTTGTGAATTCTGATATGTTTTTTTAAATGCATCGGGATTTTGAGGGGCACTTACAGAAATCAGCAGAGAGGGCCTTGGCCAGTAGCTGATGGTAAGCTACATGAAGTATGTGAGGCCGCATGACAGTCCAACCAGAGATCATCAGAACCTACTAAATTGTGCATTTTTAGAGGACTGACAGGAGTGGAGCTTGTAATATTCATAAGGAATTATTTTAATTTATAATACATTTTATTTAAGAGGAATATAATGCCCTATAGTGCTAAATGTATCAATAAATATCATTCTATAACCAATGCATTTTAAGAAGCCCTCTCTTATAAAGATAGACTCATTGACATAAAAAAATAATGCTCCCAGATATAAAAATCTGTGTCATGGCAGGGCTTCCAACTGGCATTTTTCAGCAGGATATTGCTTGCCCACGCACACCAAGGGTTGCGTACTTCCTTGGCCTGCCTGATCACCAGATTTATCTCATATCTAGCTTCGGCAACCTATCTGTATGCAGGTTCTACAAGCCCAGCTGGGACATCTGTGGGAAAATGTGCTGCCTGAGGCAAAAACTGAAACGGCACCCTCCATGCCAAATTCTTGACCTAATCCCTTCCCTTCAGCCAGAGGTGTAATTTGACCAGCAAGCACTTTTTATAATACCGGTGTCTTCTTATGTGGCACAAGGGTCTTTGGGCCCCCTGAGGCTCCTGGGCCCGGTAGCGACTGCTACCTCTGCACCCCCTATAGCTACACCTCTGTCTTGTATCCAGGCTAGAGGTGACCCAACAGGATACTAGAGCCTCCTGTCAATTGTACAGAACTGTACAATAAATTTAGGTGAATTTCACAGTAACGTTAAAACCATTCGCAAAGCTGTTCCAGCAGAGGAACAGCCTGCTGGAGTTCATCATATCGCCGAAAATGGCCAGAGCAGTGCCAGCCCCCTTTGACTGGAATGGAAAACAGCAAGGATCCACCCTGTTTCCGGTATTAGTGTCGGGATTCAGCTGGACAAAAACTGGTGCTTGCACTATTTTCTGTCCGGCCGAATCCTGGCATTCATGCCGGAAACAGGTTGGATCCCCACCGGGTCTCATTATAGTCAATGGGGCCTGGTAGTGCTCAGGCCATTTCTGGATATGCTGGATATGATGAAGTCCGTCAGGCTGTTCCTCTGCTGGAACAGGTTGGCGGATGGTTTTAACGCTGGTATGAAACTAGCCTTATTCTTTCACTCTATTTTTGTAATCAAATTAAATATATCATCATTACATTCACATATAGAAAGTTTTATTTCCTGCCTTATTTATGTAGATTGAAAATTAAGAATGCAAAGCACAGGAAAACATGTTCAAAACTATTTTTTCATAAAAAAGAAAAAAACATAAAAAAACTGATAAAACATAGACCCCAGTGGCCATTTCTTGGGTGACCTGAGGAGAGGGAAGAGATTATTATTATTTTTTTTTAAAGACTCACACAGAATGCTCTGGGAATTGTGTTTTTTCTGGTATTTTTCTCATAGACCTCTGTATAGGACTTTAAAAACTGCAGAAAAAACTGTAAACATGTTAAACATGTCACAAAAATGTTTACAACTATTTAAACACTGAAAAATAGTGTGTGTGAAGGTGTCCTAAGTTAACCAGAATTTTTGGTTCCAAAAAATGCAAGAGTTTTCATGTGCTGATCATAGCAATCTATGACTACTATGAGTAATAGCTGTATACCATGTTGGGAGTATTACTATAGATTGACCAAGACCTGAGAGGTTTTATCTTATCTGATCTATTTTGTAATGGACAAAAAAAAAAAGGTCAATGAGATTAATGTCTTTACCCTGTAGAAACCCATTGTCCCTCGATGTGTGGAGGCATCTGCACTGTGACTCGGGCTCCATTGTGCAAGTGTTTCAGCATATGGTGACACTGTGACTCTTTGTAAGTCCTCCATGCCGTTTTCTCCAGGGATCTGGGATGCAACCTACTGTCACTTAATAGTATATTGGAGCCGTCACCTGAGAAAATACAAGGGAGATGGTTTCAGTGAATCATGCAATAAATATCCATTTCTGTAAAGTTACATTTCCACAAGCAGTTCTTCAAACTATTGCATCAACCCATTGGAATGATGCATAATTAATAAGCAAAATCTGTGTCAGGACATGTGGGAATATGTCTAATGTAAGTAGCTGCTATAATGTGATGGTGATTGAAGTGAAGATAAAATCGAATAAACTTTGGGGGAGACTTATCAGGACTGGCGTTTCTAAAGCCAGTCTTGATCTTGAGTGCGACAGCATAAGATGTGCCAAAATTATTAAGAGGGGCTTGTGACGTAGCTCGGCTGCTCTCTGTGCCAGAACCTTAAAGCTATGCTAGTTAGTAGCTGGTGTTGGTTTCAGGCACCAGAAAAGTCGCACAAGTAATGGTAGATGTGTCAGGCAACTTAGGCCCAACCCCTTCCTGCCCATGCCCCGCCCACTCTTAACAAAAGTAGTGAGTGTGGTGAAGAAGGGGCAGAAATTCATAAACTTTTGCATAAAACTGAGCTTGCATAAAATTTTGCAGCTGCTGCAGGGCATATAATAAATCTTGCCCATTGGTTAAGTCATAAATTCTGATATCTATAAAGAATTATTATCTATTACTTTTTAACCATTGGAACTAGTTTCTTGGGTTTGTTTAAGGATGGCCTTATACATATAAGATATTGACCAAATACTCTGTCCCACCCCTGCCAAGTATGCGTGTGTCCAGAACCAGAAGAGGGGAGCTGGTTGGCCTGCAGGAATGGGAGAGAGGGGTAAGGATCAGGTAGATGGATTTCAACTACTCAGTCCTATTGCCAGAGGTGTCTGGCAGTGGCTTCCTCCTCTCTCTCCATTCTGGACACATCCATGCTCGGCTGTCCTAACCATGCATGTGTATGGAATGGTCATCACGATAAATAGCTGTCAACTGAAAGAGCCAACAGCTATCTAATGTGTATGGCCAACTTCAATATTCAATAATCTGTCATGGCTTGATGTTCGACAGCCCATTCACAATAATTTGTCTGTGATCAAAGGAATAAATATCATTTATAATAGAACAGACATATAAAATGAACAACAGATCCATCAACAGCAGCTTGATGACAGATTCTAGGAAGCAATGGGGAGGTGGAACTTCACTTCATATACTAAACCTAAAGCGGTATAATCCATTATTGAATGTAAGGCAATTTATTGATGAAAGAAATCAGCAAATGTGGTGGCATTTTCGGCCTCATGTGATGTTTCCTTCATGTCTACAGTACTGAATACAGCCTGACCATGTCCATGAACGAGCAGACATAATTTGTAGCTTCAAATAAGACTGCGCTAACCTGTATTCATGCAAACAAGCAACAGTCTTTTAATGCCATAAAATGAAAAGGTCCATTGTTTTCAAGAGGAAACCATCCCAAGAAAACAAACATGAAAGTGGCAGCTAGGAAATCAGTTTCATGTGGTTCAAAGCTGCACCATTTCACATTACACAAGAATGTGCCCTAATTACCAGACACACATTTCCAACGTAGCCACTTGTATTGAGGAATTGGAGCTCAGCACTGTAATTAGGATCAGTCTATAAAAGTAGATGACCACCACTGGCGTGTTATTGAAGTATTGAAAGGCTTTAATGGGTTTTTCTCAGGGTAGGTCATCAATATCCGATCAGTACAGCACCCAACACCCCCAATGATCAGCTGTTTGAAGAAGCCGTGGCACCCTGTTGAGAGCTGTGGCCTCCTCGCAACTTAACAAGCACTACGGCTGTCCTTGGTATCGCAGCTTAGCCCTATTCACTGGAATGGGACTGAGCTGTTCCTAGGCCACAGGATGCATGAATGTAATGTCACAGGCCAAGGATGAGGCCCCGGTGCTCACTGGAGTGTGATGGCCTCTTCAAACAGCTGATTGGCAAGGGTGCCTGGAGTCGGACCCCCCACTGATGAGATACTGATTACCTATCCTGAGAATATATCATCAGTATTAAACACTCAGAAAACCCCTTTAGGGTGCCATAAACATGAGCTAAAATTTCTCAACCATCGTTAACATGGACAATCTTAATTGGCCAGGTTGAAAAATTTTGCCCATGGTCAGCGGAAACTGCATGTGTATAGCTTGATCGGCTTAATTTGTCTGATCACTTTCTATTTTTAACCAGCTTGTTTAGTCTCCCCGGTTGCTGGTGGGATAGTGTGCATGAACGAACCCGATGGGCAACTTGGCTGGCTTAATGACTTCAACAAATGGCATTTATCATGTAGACAAAGTTAATACTAATGTACTGTGATTGTCCATATTGCTTTCTTTGCTGGCTTGATTCATTTTTCCATCACATTATACACTGCTTGTATACAGGGGTTATGATCAACCTGTAATCCAGCAGCGGTGGCTGTGCTTGCACACTACAGGAAAAAGCACTGTCCTCTCCAGCCACCTCGTGTCTCTCTTGCAGCGGTGGTCCTAACCCCTGGAAAAGAGCAGTATACTGTATCATGCCATGGAAAAATAAATCCAGCCAGCAAAGGAAGCAATATGAGTAATCACATCAGTACATTAGTAATTGCCTTATATAAACTTTCTCTACATGATAAATACCATTTGCTGAAGTGAGACAAATTATCCTGGAAAAGGTAATAATGACATGGAATATGCTATGCGGTCTGTTAGACCAAAAATCCCTTTAGGGGTCTCCAACTAATAATAAAATTATTATGTCTTTATTTAGTCCATTTAAAATATACACTCAATAAGGAAACTCTTAGGCTACTTTCACACTAGTGTTGTTTAAATCCGGCGTTCAATTCCGACACCGGAACTGCCCGCCGGATCCGAAAAACGTGTGAAAACGGATTACATTTGAATCCTGATCACTTTTTTCGGGTTTAACATGCAAAACCCGGATCCGGTTTGACTGAACACACGGCGCCGGATACGGCGTTAATGCAAATCAATGGGAAAAAGACCGGATCCGGCGTTCAGTCAAAGTGTTCAGGATTTTTGGCCGGAGGTAAAAATACAACATGCTACGGTTTTCTGAAAAGCCTGATCAGTCAAAAAGACTGAACTGAAGACATCCTGATGCATCCTGAACGGATTACTCTCCATTCAGAATGCATTAGGATAAAACTGATCAGTTCTTTTCCGGATTTGAGCCCCTAGGACGGAACTCAGCGCCGGAAAAGAAAAACGCTAGTGTGAAAGTACCCTTAATATTAAAATTATCACGGTACAGTGAGATATCAAATTTAACTCTTGTCTGCTGATGGTTGCTAATAGCAACTCACGGAACTTATCCAATACAGCCCTTATTTGATGTATTTGTACCTATCATGGGTGTGCTTATCTCCTACTGGCTCCTGCTGACTCTGTCCTCTATGAGGATTGATATTAACTCAATATTGGATAAGCTGACTACTTGTCCTCCATCATGCTCACTGTCTTAACCTGATCGTAGCCGCTCCTAATACTCCTAAGTATCTCTCACTGACCACTGTCTAAAACATAGGCGCTAGACTAATACACCCCTCCCGACATGTTTCGGCACTTGCGTGGCTTCGTCAGGGGAAGTGGGGTATAGGCGTGCGCGCGCTCTTTGTGACCTCTATTTGTATGCCACTAGTTCCCGCCCATCTCACGTCTGTGCCCTATGAGTGCTCTGCTGCCCTTTACTCACATACTTCTTACCCTATCAAATACGAGCGCGTCATCTTACGCATATACTCTGCACTCGTTGCTGTTTGACCCGTCGCAGGTAGGTCAGGTGTTGTTGTTTCCTCCCATCCACATGACGTGAACTGTCATTCATTCACCGCCAGTCATCTAGTTCATCCCATACACTCTGCCGTTCATCTGGTGTACATCGTAATATTGAATCGCTAACAGTAAAATCTACGGTCAGTCACCAGGTTCCACAGTACTTTTTTTTTTTATTATGAGTAATACTTTAATAACTCTCATCAAGATATATTAATCCATCCTACTGCCAATCCCATGTTACTATGCAGAGATTACTGTAGATTCTATTATCATTTTAATCACAGAGATATATACATTACAATCTTTCAGCGATTCACCTAATCCTATATTGCTTTTTGTTGCCATTGGGTCAGCAATTCTGTGGCAAGTAAAATATTAGCCAGATCAGCATTGGGCTGATTGACTTTTTGGAAGGGTGGCTAGTAATTTCCCAAACACTGCTACCTGCGTGCTACTTATAGGGCCCATTCTACTTAATAGGGCATGGGTTATGAAGTCTGTGAGATTTAGAAACAAAATTGCACAGAAATTATATATGCACTATTATTAGGCTGATAATGTGCCGGATGGGGGGTACTTTCCTCGCAGATATAAGAAGGTCTACTATCATCCCTTATTGTCTAGTCTTGTAACAATAGTGATTTTCTTTCGTTAATTATGCTTATTTTATGTTAAATGAAGGCCGTATAGGAGAAGCCTTCATTGAGGCCTTTTGGACTCAGGGTCTGTAATCTATGTATCCATTTAGCTTCTTCCTGCAGTAGCTTCTGATCTAAATTGCCACTCCTTGGTCCCAAATTAATCTTGGTCAGTCCCCAAAATTTTAGGACTTTAAAATTACCACAGTGGGCATACGTAATATGCCTATAAAGTGACGTGTCTTTTTCTGTGTTGATAGCGCTGATATGGCCTGATATCCTCCGTCTTAATTCCTGTGTGGTTTTGCCCACATATTATTGCTGCGGCAATTAAAAAATTCCCTTATCATGTATTCATGTCCATCTATTGGATTTTTGAATTTCTTCACTCTAGGTACATATTTGCACAATGTGAAATTGCCACACGGAAAGGAACCCAAAATGATGGATTTTAACCAATTTTTACTTGTTTCTCTTTTGGGAAGAAAACTATGGACAAGCTTATCCCTAAGACTTTGTCCCCTTCTATATGTAACACTCGGGTATGTCGACAGGACCGTGCTCAGTTCTTCATCGCTGGTAAGTATCTTCCAATGTTTTTTTAGAATTGTCATTATCTGTTGGTTGTTACAATCATAGGTACCAATGCATCTTATCCTTTTCACATCCTGTATCGGGTCTTTTCTGTACTTTTTAGATATTAAATCCTCTCTATTCGCGTTTTTGGCGCGGTTGAACGCTCTTTTTAGACATTTTCGCGGGTAACCTCTTGCTTTAAATCGTTTAAATAGCTCATCCGCCTCCTTTTTAAAGGTCTCTTCTGTAGTACAGTTTCTCCTTGCTCTTAAATACTGTCCCACCGGTATTCCTTTCTTCAATGCTGTTGGGTGTCAACTCGTCCAGTGGAGGAGACTGTTCGTCGAGGTTGGCTTACGATAAATCTCCGTTAATATCTGACTGTCCTCTCCCTTCTGGATCAGTAGATCCAGAAAACAGATTTTACTTGGGTGGATTTCGAAGGTAAAATGCATCCCTATCTGATTTTGATTCAATGTATTAACAAAATCAATAAAATCCTGTTTTTCACCCTCCCAAAATAACAAAACATCATCAATAAATCTACCCCAAAATAAAATGTGACTAGTGAAATGTGCAAGTGTATCCGAAAAAACAATAGTGTCCTCCCACCACCCCAAAAGTAAATTTGCAAAAGTCGGTGCACAAGGAGTCCCCATAGCGGTACCTTTCATCTGCTGATAAAAGGTACCGTTACATAGGAAATAATTGTGAGTGAGAATGAGTCTCTCTCAGAGTAGCAAAGTGGGGAACAAACCTCATGTAATAGCCCACCATTCCCAGGAATGACTTTATTTGCCTAGTGGTGACAGGTCGGGGCCAATTCCGTATTGCCTCTATTTTGTTCACTTGGGGTTTGATGACTCCGCGCCCAATGACATACCCCAGGTACTTAGTCTCTTCTAACCCTATCGCACATTTTTTGGGGTTGGCGATTAGGCTAGCTTTCCGAAGGGAGTCCACTACATCCTGCACTTTGGGTAGGTAACTTTCCCAGTCGGTACTGTGGATGACAATATAGTCCATGTCGATTAGTCGCTGAAAAGTGGCGGGGGCGCCATGCAGACCAAAGGGTAAGACCTTATATTGATACAGCCCCTCAGGCGTGATAAAGGCAGTTTTTTCTTTGGCAGCCTCCGCTAAGGGCAGCTGCCAATACCCTTTCATAAAGGTCCAAAACAGAAAAAACCGGGCTTGTTCTAACCTCTCGATGAGCTTATCCACCTGGGGCATGGGATAACTATCGAATTTGGAAACCTCGTTAAGTTTTCGAAAGTCGTTACAAAACCGCAACGTCCCGTTCTGCTCTGGTATCAATACAATAGGACTGGCCCACTCACTTTTTGACTCCTCAATGACGTCTAGCTGCAACATTAGCTGCACCTCCTCTGATATGGCTTGTCGCTGAGCCTCGGGTACCCGGTATGGTTTTAATCAGATTTTTGCCTGATGCTCAGTGACAATGTCATGCTGGATTATGGAAGTGCGTGCAGGGAGTTCCGAGAACACATCTGTGTTCCAAATAATTAACTCCCTGGCCTTCTGAGTCTGTTTAGAGGCTGTCAGCAATTTTTACTGTGGCAGCCGCTTCTCTTGCATCAGACAGAGGAGTCGGTACCTGTTCTCCCAGAAAACCCTGCTGTGGGCTGTCTTCTGTACAGGTTTCACTATCTTTCCATGGTTTGAGTAAATTCACATGGTAAACCTGCTCCGGCTTTCGCAGCTCTGGCTGGTGTACCTTGTAGTTTACATCTCCAATTTTCTCGAGTACCTCGTTGGCCCCCTGCCACCTAGCCAGGAACTTACTGTCCACAGTCGGAACCAGAACCAAAACCCGATCACCCGGGTTAAAGATCTGGACCTGAGCCTGCCGATTATAGACCAGACTCTAGGCTCGCTGAGCGGCCTCCATATGCTCCCTAACAAGAGGCAACACTGTCTCTATCCGATCTTGCATCTGGGTAACGTACTCAATGACACTTTTATGTGGAGTGGGTTGTTGTTCCCACGCCTCTTTGCCCACGTGCAAGAGACCGCGAGGGTGTCTGCCATATAGCAGTTCGAAGGACGAGAACCAAGTAGAGGCCTGGGGTACCTCTCGCACTGTGAACATGAGATAGGGCAGAAGGAGGTCCCAGTCCTTCCCATCTTTAGCCACCACCCTTTTCAACATATTTTTTAATGTTTGGTTAAAACTTTCTACCAGACCGTTCATTTGCTGATGGTAAACGGACGTCCGTAGCTGTTTTATGTGCAGCAACTTACAGAGTTCCCTCATCACCCTGGACATAAAAGGGGTCCCTTGGTCAGTCAGAACCTCTTTAGGTAGTCCTACTTGGGAAAACATCTCCATTAACTCCTTAGCTATGAGTTTGGCCGAGGTATGTCGCAGTGGCAACGCCTCCGGGTACCGAGTGGCATAGTCTAGAATGACTAAGATGTGTTGATGCCCTTCGGTACTGAACCTATGAGGTCCATAGCTATTTGGTCAAACGGTACTTCGATAATCGGGAGAGGTACTAGGGGACTACGGAAATGTGGCTGGGGGCTAGTTATCTGGCAAGTCGGGCAAGACTTACAAAACTCTTCCACTTCTTTGAATGTGCTGGGCCAGTAAAACCGCTGTAGAATACGATCCTGAGTTTTCTGCAGCCCCAGGTAACCCCCGAGAATGTGTTGGTGGGCTAGATCTAACACAAGCTTGCGATGATCCTTGGGGACCACCAACTGTGCAATAGACTCACCCCATAGTTTACCCGATACAACATATCCTGATGTACCACAAAACGGGGAAACACTGACTCTGCCCCAGGTTTTTGTGGTTCACCATCTACTATTAACACATTTTCCCAGGCTCGAGATAGGGTTGGGTCCCGACGTTGGGCAGTACCAAAATTTTCCCTGGAGACATTGGGGTCTGCCAATTCAGGACCCTGCAGCAAGTTCTCCACGTCTCCCACCATCACACTTAGTGGGTGTCACGACCATGGTCGTGACTCAGGATCCGCATGCTGTTGCCTGCAGTTTGGTTTTATTTTCAGCCACAGGTGAGGGCCGCTAGTATGTTGCCTCACTTGTGGTTGCCGCTGGCAACATGTGGTTGTATTGCAGTTTGGCAGCCTGAGCTGGTGCTGGGCAGCTTGCTGCAATGTGCATGTGGTTGCATTTACCTGCCATTGCCAGTTTAGACTCCTGTTTCTCCGCATCCAGGAGGAACAGGTGGTCTATCCAGCTCCTAGTTCAGGGATCGGCGGAGGGTGAGTAGGGATCCGAGGTTCCTGAGCATGAGCCCTCCTACCTTCAAGGTCGGCTCATGCAGCTAGGAGTTAGGGTCAGATTAGGGATGCATTAGGAGGTGACCTGCTCCCTTATTCTGTTGTCCTGGCCGAGCAGCCACTAACATCTCGTGGCATTGCACGGCTGAGGGTTTTCCCCATCCTCAGCCGTGACAGTGGGGTTGTCTCCCGCTCTTCCACCGAAGTGGGGGTCACCCCTACCGCTGGCCCTTCGGTCTCAGGTTACCAATGTTCTGGTCTCCCCCCTGAGCCGGGCCACTCTTCTAGGGTTACCCCTGTCTCATGGGTATCAGTCACTCTCATAGCAGGTCACAGTGCGGGGAAGCCCGGGAGGTCTCTCCCTATTGAGTTCATAATGTAAATTTGGCCACCGTAGTTAGAGACACCAGCGCGGTGGGGTAGTCTTTTAAGTCTCCGTGGATGCACATCACCCCAACTTTCCGGCCAGTATACTCAGTGGACCGCACCAGGGTAGCCCTTACTAGGGTCACCAGACTCCCTGAGTCCAGCAGAGCCTCCGCTGGAGTGTCTCCCACTACCACCTGGCACAAGTGATCTAGAGACTCTGGGGTACCTGTTGCACACAGCCTCCTGGTATATAGCGACTGACGGTAGCCATAGTTAGTTTCCATGGGCTCAACCTGATGGGGACAGTCAGCCCATACATGGCCAGGATACTGACACCACCAGCAAACTATCGGAGCCAGGTCTGCCATGGGTACATCCCGGGTGGGTTTTATCGGCTCAAATCTCCGAGCCTGGGGTGGAGATTTCCAGGGTTTGCCAACCCCCCTCCCACAGAACCCTCCTTTAGATTCCTGGTAGTTTCATAGCGTTCCACCAAGTCCACCATCTCAAGGGCATTTCCATGAGACACCTGACCGATCCAGTGCTGGAAAGGGTATGGCAAAAGCCCTCCAGAACATATCGGCTAACAGATGATCCAGCATAGCAGTGGGACTCAGCACATCAGGCTGTAGCCATTTTTGCAAGAGGTGAAGTAAGTTATAATACTGGGGTCTTGCAGGCTTAGCCGGGTTGAACCCCCACTGATGCACCCGCTGGGCCCGGACCAACACATTCACCCCCAGTCTTGCCAGAATCTCACCCTTGACTTTCTAGTAGTCGGCCGCTTGATCGTCCGGCAAGTCGAAATACACCCGCTGGGAATTCGATGCCAGGAATGGAGCGACGACCTCAGCCCACTGGTCACGGGGTAGCTTTTCCCTGATGGCCACTTTCTAGTACATCACCAGGTAGGTTTCGATGTCGTCTGCGGGGGTCATCTTAGGAATCGCGGCACGGACTGCTTTCCAGGCATCGTGGATGCTCGGGGTCTGCTGTGTTGTAGCAGCAACTGGTTAGTCTCCTGCTGCTGCTTATTAGCCTTGCGTTGCTGCAGGTTTGTCTCTCGCTGCTGCAGATTAGCCTCCATTAGCCTTCACAACAGCCTCTATTTTGTCGTGGGGCACTGGTTGTAATACAGCTGGTTTAATGTACGACATACAACCATGCCTAAAAAATGCAGAAACCAAAAATATCGGCGTTCTCGCCAGCCTCACTGCTTTTGCCTGCATTTTGACTCACTCTTATTCTCTTTTGAAGCTGATCAACAGATTTGAAATATTACACAGTTCATTGTAATTTATAATATTACTCCAGATAGTGTCAGCTCCTAACAGTAAATCAGCAGAACCTTCACACACTACTTCATTATAACATTTGGTGCTTATAAGTGAAGGAGTTCTACAGATTTATTCTTTAGGCACCTGTATACCTCCAGGCAATGAATAAAACATCACGGTGCTCCTGAATCCTTTGTGTAGTAACTGCGTGCAGTCTCTCTTCTGTAAGCCCAGCCATTTGTTCTCCAGACGTCTTCTGCCTCGGGTTTCTGAGACAAGAAGAAGCTACTTCCTGTCAGTTAGATTACTTCCAAGTACTCTACTAATATAAGTTCCAAATACACAGCCTACAAGCTATAGGCTGTGCAGAAACATGTCTGACTGACTGTGCCTAGAGCTCTGACCTAATCACGACAGAGGTCAGACCATGCACCTTTACAATTTCTCTGTGTGTGGCAATGTAAGATACCATAAATAGGAATGTATATGGTATGTCTGAAAAGTCTAGGGACGTAGCTATAAGGGGTGCAAAAGAAGTAATTACAACAGGGCCGTGGTGCCTGAGACAGCTCAATGGTCCTTCTTCCACATAATAAGAAACCAGTATTAAAATGGCATATGGTAGGTAGGAGCCCTATAACAGGCAATAACGTCCTCCCTTCACATTAACCACTAGAATATGCAGCCCAGTGTAGTACTACTAGGGGAATAGGGGATTTAAAAAAAGAAAAGAAAAAAAAAATAGTAGGAAATTTTATTATAGACCCTATGACATAGGTCCAGATGTTTTTTTTTGTTTTTTTTATCAAGTTCACCAAAAATCTACAGTTCAATTTATTGTCTGAAATTAGAATATGGCTTATTTCACATGCAATTTTTGGGGGCAAATATGTGGGCTTTGTAAAAAAAATGCCAGGAAATTCACATGTTTTTTTTTACAAAGTTGTATTTTCTGTGGCCTTTTTGTTTATTTTAGGTAATTTTTTTTCCTATCGAAATGTCTATAGGAAAATGCCTGATAAAAATAGCATACCTGGAGCATGTGGCATTTTCAAGAAATAAGCCCTGGACCAAAGACCAGTGAGAAATAAGTGGCACAATAAAAAAAAACTGAAAGAAAGAAATTGCAAAAATAAGAGCACTATGAGGGGAAATGTATGAGTCTTACTAAAGATGTACAGTATACGCTAATATATGATGCGGCCAAATTATTAACAGGCCTGTAAATAATTTTGACACGTTCTAGGGAGGTCGGTGGAGCAGAAAACGATATCTATGCTAGCAAGGAGCTGGTATACATTATTGGTGTAATGTGTGACAGTTTTCTGGCAGACATATTGTTCAATGTGTTGTGCCTTGGAGTTCCCCCATGGCCAGCCCTCTACTGCCACTTTTTACAAAACTGGAGAGGGTGTCAGAAAAAGTTAAGAAAAGTCACAAATGTTGCACAAAATGGGACCTGCACAGACATTTGCAACTTTTCTTCTGGCACAGAACTTTATTTCATGCTGCCCTACAGTATGTGTGATACCACCTCAGGTTAGGTTCACATCTGCAGAGGAGGTTCTGGCAGGAGCCTGTGCTGCATATTCTGGCAATATGCATATGCTTTTGCCCGGTATTCATGCTGGAAACATGACAGAGTTTATCATAGTGAATGGGATTCATCGGGTGCTGGTAGTGTCTGCCATATGCCAGATGCAGAAAATCCAGTATGCTGGAACCGAATACGGAATTTGACTGCAGATATGAACTAGCTTTAAAGGGGTATTCCTGTTATAACAGTTTAGTGGGGGTCCTACCTCTGGGACCCCCCACGATCAGGGGAACGGGGCCTCATACCCTGTGGAAATGGATAGACCGGCTGGTCAGAAATGTGTGCTGCAGCTCAATTCATTTCGATAGGAGCACTAGAGATAGTCGAGTACAGTGCTCCGTACAAGCTAGTTCATCCTGTGGGTAGGGAATAATTTGTTATAACTGGAATGCCCCTTTAACCTCCTTTAGCGGTAATCCTGAGTGTGGCTCGGGGTGGCATTGCACTGCAGGCAGCGGTAACCCCGAGCCACACTCGGGATTAACATGAGTTAATTTGAACGGCGCAGGGATGGATGTGGACAGCACACAGTGTTCTGTCTGCATCCGCATTTCCGGAGCGCAGCGCGAACTTCCGGCTGCAGCTCCGGAAGATTGTACCGCTCAAGGTACAAAATTAATGAAGACATTGTACCGCCAGGGAGGTTAAGGGTCTGCTTTTCCAAAAGCATAGGTCATACTTGTTTATGGGATGTATATAGAACTCAAGCTTAGCCCCACTCCTTTAGGTTTATGATGATTGATTTTAGCCTTTCCTGACATGTTTCTGCTAGATCTTATCTTCGCCTTATGCAGTGTTATATAAAGTCGTCCTCCTATTTTCTGCCTGTGTCCAGACACAGATTTGCTATGATGATAAGTGGATGACATAATGCACACTTGCTTGCCAACACTATCAGCGATGACTTTACGTTGAGATGATCTCACTTTGGATGGTGTCTTGTTATCACACAACTTATCAGTAGACATTTGCTGGGGATACAATATCATCCAAAGCATTGCGCTGTCTATGGTGATGGGAGGTTTTGCGCTTTGTCTCGGGGAAGGAGCTGCTTACTTGTTTATTATAAGATCTGGTGCTTCTTGAAGATGACAAGAAGTGAAAGATGAAAGGCACATTTCCATCTCAAGTTCTCTCTAAAAGTAGATCACTGCTGATACAAAGAACAAAGGCATGTTTTGTCTGGAAGAAACCTACATGTAGCTCATCACTTGTGATAGAGGAGACATCTTAAGAGAAGGGTTTATGAACTAACAAGCATTTGTATGCTCGTCCCGAAGTCAAGATACAGTAGCACTTAGTCATATTCTATATCCCCTTGGATATGTCAGTGTGATGACTGGAGGCCAGGCTTGCTCATGTTATCAATGCAGATATTCTAGCTAAGGGTGTGGATTAACAGCTTCAAAGCACAGAACGTCTATTCCTTGAGAAGTCATACTTCCTTTCAGTCTTAGTTTTCCAATCACGTCTGCTTCTAAATTTACTACTTAAAAGAGACATTCGATGGAAAGCTTGTTCAGTGTTTAAAGGTTATGAAAATATTGCAGATGCCATTTAAATCCATTAGGAGGTATGTATCAATGGTGTCTGCTGTAAGAAATCACCACTTACATTGTCAGTTTATGGGCTGTAATGTTACATATAGGACTTGTAAGGAATTGTGCCTTTGCCTGCCTCCACCTCAAGTGACTGGTAAAGAAGGACTATAGCAGGGGTAAACTTAAAGGGAAACTGTCAGCAGTGACCTCTCTATCAAACTGTTTGCATAGACACATAGCTGTGATTCAC
This sequence comes from Bufo bufo, assembly GCF_905171765.1. Classification (NCBI taxonomy): domain Eukaryota; kingdom Metazoa; phylum Chordata; class Amphibia; order Anura; family Bufonidae; genus Bufo; species Bufo bufo. The sequence continues at coordinate 174,416,331 of NC_053393.1, forward strand.
CCGATCAGAATGCTCTTTTTCTTTTCTTGATCCGAGGCTCTGATCCTCAGTTATGATATTTCCTAATATGCAAATTAGGCGTTTGGTGGAAGGACGGTGTCACCATTGCTCTTGTTGCCCCCAAGCGCTGCTCCTTTCTGGCTGCTTTGATTGACAGGGCCAAGCAGTAAGGGAGGGGCTAGCCATAGAAAGGAGTGGAGAGCAATGGTGACACCCTCACTGCACCAAAGACCTAATTTGCATATTTTAAAAAATATATATACAGATGTAGCAGGGTTAGCACTCAAGCTCTTAACGCAAATTTCTTAACTCATCGCGTTATCTTGAGACAAAAGCCATTGAAAAGCAATTGAAGGTGTTTGTTTAACGCATTTAGTTTAGATAACACGTCTCATAAAGCATGAGTGTTAACTCTACTACATCTGTAACTTGGGAATGGAGCCTCAGATCAACAAAAGAAAAACTGAATATTAATGCAAGCAGCTGGATAGGAAGGTCACTGGTGACAGATTCCCTTTCAAATAACATGCAGCATTCTGAGCTTCTTATCAGTGGCTCTGTTATGGGGACTGCTATGGAGGCACTTGGCCTAGGCATCATATTGGCTGCTGTAGCTAACTCTGTTAAGGGGATACTTTGGCATCTGAAAATGGGGCATTGTAAAAAAAAAAGTTGGTGCAACACACCAGGTATGACGGCTCCCAAAGATTGGGAGTTGTGGTGATAGCACGACTGCTCCATGTGATGTCATTTGGTTTTGTATGAAATTTTTCAATAAAAAAAAACTTGCCTTCAAAAAGGACTATGCTTGGGACACAGATATTGCCGCTGACACCTGCTTCTTCTATTCAACGGCTGTTTCACTTAGCACCTTGGTCCCAGAAGATTTGCTAACTGCGAGCACATGTTTGAAGCCACATTCGAGAGCTGTTTAATTGTTTTGTCTTGCACTGACCCGCATGACATGCAGCGGAGAACTTCAAGGACAAGTGCCATCCAGAAATGCTTTCAAGCAGAAACCACTTATTTAGTGATACTTGCTATGTGGGGCTGGTAGACACCTGCAATGTCTTCTACCTGGCTGATATGGTATACATTCATGTTATGGCTCTGACACCTACCGGACCAGTAGAAATGGCAATTATATAATGTTATTGTATTATATTTATATGGTAAGTAGTCATTTACAGTATTGTATTAGTATATTTTATTTTGAAAATAGATAATGGGTAGAATAGAATTACCTTCAGCAAAGATGAGAGAACCTATATAGATATATTATATAGCCAGATATTAAATGTTAATGGCATTTTCCTGGATTCCCATACTGATGACCTATCCTCAGGGTAGGTCATCAATGTCTAATATCTGATTGGTGGGGTTCCGACTTCTAACACCCCCACAGATCAGCTCTAGTGAGCCTTACGGCCTCATCCTAGGCCAGTGACGTCACGTTCATCAGTTACATAGGTTAGTAGTCCCATACAAATGATGATATACAATGTATAGTGTTGTACTTAGCTATAAGGAGACTGCAGCGTTCACTGGAGCACCACAGCCTCCTCAAACAGCTGATGGACGCGGGTGCTGGGAGTTAGACCCCTACCAATCAGATATTGATGACCTATCCTGAGGATAGGTCATCAATATATGAATCCTGGAAAAACCGTTTAAAGGGAACCTGTCACCTGGATTTTGGGTATAGAGCTGAGGAAATGGGCTGCTAGATCGCCGCTAGCACATCCGCAATATCCAGTCCCCATAGCTCTGTGTGCTTTTATTGTGTCAAAAAAACGCTTATATATATATATATATATATATATGTAAATTAGGCAAGTAAGAAGCCCAAGGAGCTGTTACTAACGTTTCCGGAGCCCAGCACTGCCCACTGTGAAGGAGCCCAGCACCGCCCCACATCTTCTGAATCTCCTCCTTGCTCCCCGACGTCACAAAGCTAGAGCGCCGTAATCTCGCGATGCGCGAGATAGCGCATGCGCAGTGTCGGCATAGTGTTCCTTCCCTGTGCTGGCATCAGCCTCAGGGAACAAACTGTGCATGCGCTAGCTCGCGCATCACGAGATTACGACGCTCTAGCTTTGTGACGTCGGGGAGCAAGGAGGAGATTCGGAAGATTCGGGCGGTGCTGGGCTCCTTCACAGTGGGGGTGGCTGGGCTCAGAGTCAGAGAACGCTTGACTCATCTCTCAAGCATGGAGGAGACAGGACTCATCTAAGGTTCATTTACATATCTATAAAATAGTTTTTGACACAATAAAAGCACACAGAGCTATGGGGACTGGGTATTGCGGATGTGCTAGCGGCCATCTAGCAACCCATGTCCTCAGCTCTATACCTAAAATTCAGGTGACAGGTTTCCTTTAAATTCAGCATATTGAATAATGACGAGATGCAGACTTCATCTATGCCTCCCAAGTGCTCTCTGTTGGAAGGACAGTCCCTATGTTTAGTCCAAATTTGTCATTTGAGCTTTGAAGTTTTACCCTTAAAACAAACGTAAAGAAAGCATGATAGAGTTTGAATGTGAAAGTAGTCTTACAAAGCATATACAAAAATGCCCAAGCAACAAAACAGCATAAATGATTTTCATGGTTGACCTTTGAGATAGAATTTCACATAAGCAATGTAAATGGGTGATAATAGACACGTTGCAGCTGAAATTCTCTGACATGATGCAGGGTCTACAATATTTTTACTTGGAACATTTCCCCAAAGGAGACCTTGTTCAACATTAAGGGACTGTCTGCATTATTGTACGGAGGTTTGCTTTTTATAAAAGGCAGGTTTTTGAAGCGAGGAGAGCTGCTTCCAATCAAGTGTTCTTGGTCTACATTTCGTACTATGAATACTAAAGTTTACTTAGTTAAATAAAGAAATGGCCTGAAGATGTCTAAATTTCAAAGTACTGAACTATTCCTGTTGGCATGATGATAGCACACAAAGGGTCAGGAAAAGTTATCAGTCATTTGCTTCTCCTGCCAATTTTGTGGGTGGGCTCAGTGAAAGGATCTGCAGCGAGCTCCTGAGGAGCTGGTGAAGAGGATGGGAGTGGTAGTGGCCCTGATGAGATGTTGTGTCACGGTGTACTCCCTAAGGACGTCGCTCCCTGGGGTTCTCTGCAGTAAAAGTGTAGTTTGAAGAATCAGGCCAGAAGTAAACGTATAAAAGTCTCATGCTGCAAAATATAACTTGTGGCACATCCAGCATCAATAAATACAAAGTGCAGTTTCTCTGGCACCAGATGAGGAGGTATAGTGGCACTAGTAAGCACTTGTGGATCTAGCTGTCCACTGTAATACAGGCTTAATGTTTGGCCTACCGACAGTTTAAGGCTACTTTCACATCTGCGTCTTTGCTGGATCTGGCAAGGGATCAGCAAAAATGCATCCAGTCAATAATACAACCGTCTGCATCTGGTCAATAATACAACCGTCTGCATCCGGTCAATAATACAACCGTCTGCATCTGGTCAATAATACAACCGTCTGCATCTGGTCAATAATACAACCGTCTGCATCCGGTCAATAATACAACCGTCTGCATCTGGTCAATAATACAACCGTCTGCATCCGTTCAGAAGTATGACCAGCCTACTCCTTCAAAGAAGGGAGGAACAGGGTGGTTAGCAACCATTACCAACCAAGACCTCCTCTGCTGGAATAAATTATATAAACATGAAAATACAATACATGACATATAAAATATGAAACAATTGCAGATACCTCCAGGTCTGGGGTACTGCAGGTGTATTAGGTAATTGCATAATTCATAGTTCTTTAATATAATGGTGCCACCTCACAAGGTCGCTGGCTGCCTAGTGGATCCATCAGCAAACATACTGTCTGCATTAGTCTACAAAGGGTATCTGTCAGCATGATCAACCCTACCAGGCAGTATGCTGGTTGATTATGCTTCTGACCCATTGGAAATTCTGTGATAGTTGCAAGCATCTTTTTTCTTCATACAATTTTTTTTTATATTTTTTAGCCTAGCCTTTTTAGGATAGAATATATATATATATATATATATATATATATACACACACTCACCTAAAGAATTATTAGGAACACCTGTTCTATTTCTCATTAATGCAATTATCTAGTCAACCAATCACATGGCAGTTGCTTCAATGCATTCAGGGGTGTGGTCCTGGTCAAGACAATCTTCTGAACTCCAAACTGAATGTCAGAATGGGAAAGAAAGGTGATTTAAGCAATTTTGAGCGTGGCATGGTTGTTGGTGCCAGACGGGCCGGTCTGAGTATTTCACAATCTGCTCAGTTACTGGGATTTTCATGCACAACTATTTCTAGGGTTTACAAAGAATGGTGTGAAAAGGGAAAAACATCCAGTATGTGGCAGTCCTGTGGGCAAAAATACCTTGTGGATGCTAGAGGTCAAAGGAGAATGGGCCGACTGATTCAAGCTGATAGAAGAGCAACGTTGACTGAAATAACCACTCGTTACAACCGAGGTATGCAGCAAAGCATTTGTGAAGCCACAACACGCACAACCTTGAGGCGGATGGGCTACAACAGCAGAAGACCCCACCGGGTACCACTCATCTCAAATAGGAAAAAGAGGCTACAATTTGCACGAGCTCACCAAAATTGGATTGTTGAAGACTGGAAAAATGTTGCCTGGTCTGATGAGTCTCGATTTCTGTTGAGACATTCAAATGGTAGAGTCCGAATTTGGCGTAAACAGAATGAGAACATGTATCCATCCTCTGATGGCTACTTCCAGCAGGATAATGCACCATGTCACAAAGCGCAAATCATTTCAAATTGGTTTCTTGAACATGAAAATGAGTTCACTGTACTAAAATGGCCCCCACAGTCACCAGATCTCAACCCAATAGAGCATCTTTGGGATGTGGTGGAATGGGAGCTTCGTGCCCTGGATGTGCATCCCTCAAATCTCCATCAACTGCAAGATGCTATCCTATCAATATGGGCCAACATTTCTAAAGAATGCTATCAGCACCTTGTTGAATCAATGCCACGTAGAATTAAGGCAGTTCTGAAGGCAAAAGGGGGTCCAACACCGTATTAGTATGGTGTTCCTAATAATTCTTTAGGTGAGTGTATATATATATATATATATTTCTTATATTATTATATATTTATTATATATTATATTATTATATATAGATATATTTTTTAGCCAAGCCTTTTTAGGGGAGAAAGAAGAGTCTACATTCACATGTCTGGTGGAGCTACACAAGGTTATACATCCACTAACCATGGCAGAGAATTGCAGGTGTTACATAAAACACTCCCCTGGAGAAACGTCCCAGAGCTTGCTAAACACTATAGGTCTATTACATTAAAATATCCCAATTCCCAAAGGTGGAACTGGTCTTTTGCTGAGGTTTAATGGGAAACAAAAACATACAACAAGTCACTGAGCAAATATACTTCTGAGTTAAGACCATATTCACAAAGAAAATGTTTAGCTGGAGGTGAACTGGCTGCAGATGTTCCAGAGATGTGAACTGCGGGCAGTATAAAAGTGCTGCACATGGACCAGCTTGATGACATTAAATGTCTAGCATCAAATGAAATATGAATTCTATCCTATTTACATCACTGTATAATCTACTGTGGTGGAACATGAAACTACATGACATACCCCGGCAGAACTGAACGCCAAGATCCATATTTAGTAATATCGGTTGTATACATTGTCTACCTGCATTGTAAGACCTCTGGTTTCTGCATATTTACTTGTGAGGCTTATTGCACACGACCGTATGGCTTTTTCAATCTTGCAGTCCGTTTTTCACGGAACCGTTGTTCTGTTTTTTGTTTCCGTTGTGTTTCCGTTTCTGTTCCGTTTTTCCGTATGCCACATACAGTATACAGTAATTACATAGAAAAAATTGGGCTGGGCATAACATTTTCAATAGATGGTTCTGCAAAAACGGTACGGATACGGATGCATTTCCGTATGTGTTCCATTTTTTTTGCTGACCCATTGACTTGAATGGAGCCACGGAACGTGATTTGCGGGCAATAATAGGACATGTTCTATCTTTCAACGGAATGGAAAAATGGAAATACGAAAACGGAATGCATACGGAGTACATTCCGTTTTTTTTTGCGGAACCATTGAAATGAATGGTTCCGTATAGGGAACGCAAAAAGCGGCCCATAAACGGAAGAAAGAAAACGTTCGTGTGCATGAGGCCTAAGGCTGTGTTCACATCACGTTTTTGTCCCACTTTTAATGTATAGTACATATGTTGAACAGATGCCTCAGTCAGATGCCATGCAGTGGCATCTGTCACCATAGGTTTTTAAAAAACACAAAAAAAAACAACACATCTGTTAAAGTATACGTTTCTTTGCTGTACTCTGGGGGATAGAAGAGTGTAGTGTATACTATGCTTTCACATCCTTTTTTTCCCCTATCGTATGTCAAAGGGGTTGTCTCCGTTCGGCAAATGGCAAGGCACTTACTAATGTATTGTGATTGTCCATGTTGCCTCCTTTGCTGGCTTGATTCATTTTTTCCATCACATTATATATTGCTCGTATCCAGGGGTTAAGACCACCCTGCAATCCAGCAGCAGTGGCCGTGCTTGCACACTATAGGAAAAAGCGGTGGCCTCTTTGATGGCCAGGACTGTTGGAGGACGCATAGGCCACCATTTTTCCTATAGTGTGCAAGCACGACCACCACTGCTGGATTGGAGAGTGGTTGTAACCCCTGGATAATATGATGGAAAAATGAATCCAGCCAGCAAAGGAGGCAATATGGACAATCACAATACATTAGTAAGTCTGTACATGATAAATGCCATTTTCTGAGGTGAGACAACCCCTTTAAATGTGGCATAAAAACGTGATGTGAACAACTGCTAAGACGTGAGGCACTATCCCAGAGAAGACAGCCATGTCTCAGATAAGTGTAAACCTTTGGAGTTCATATTTTAGCTGAACACAATGGTTTCCCCATTTCATCGATTTGGCAGCTGTTGCTTTGATCTATCTGTGGGTTCTGAATTGTCTCAAGGTTATGCTGGGGATTAAAACTTCTCTGTAATTCTAAACAGATGGGTAACAGAGCAGCCCTATAATTATTCACCCTACCCTCTCGCCACAGGCTCTTCATCTGGAATCCCAGTTGGGTGATCTCAGAGGCACCTAGGCATCTTGAAAGTCTAGTAAGGACAGTTTTCATTGGAGTGACATATGTCAGAGGAGAGGCCACTATGTCCAAATGGGAGATGGCATACATGATTCATTACTACAGGTATAACCCATGGTGCTGAGTACTATGACAGTACAAACCTTTCCTGTACATGATATACACACAGGTAAGGTAGGTGTGAAGGAATCATAATCTCCTGTCATTAACTGTTTGCTGACACAATATTGAGTATGTTGAGTTATCATATCCCCAATATCATATTCAGACGCTTATAAATGGTTTGGAAATAACATGGCAGCATTGTATAGATCCATTAAATTCCCCTTAAATAAAAGGTACGCTGAGGTGCATTCCATAGACGTATCGGTGTCCAGTGCACTCACACTGACTGGCTGTGAGGATCATGTCATCCACCATGGGACTCCACAGGAAGTGTCAATTTAGCTTTTCAGGTACCTTAAAATTTGGGAACCTGATCATTTTTAATAGTTCTGTGTCTAGATATTACGTTTACATACTTGATATGGTTTCCTCAGTGTTCCTCTCAGAACGTCCTTCTAATGCATACTTGCCAACATTTTGAAGTTGGCTTGCAGGAGAATGTGGTGCCCATTGTGAACATACCCCTTTGAAGGAGCCTCACCCATTTTATACATCACCTCACCTTCTTTGTAGAACACTCAGGGGTGCGCCGCCAATGAGGCGAGGTGAGGCAGCACCAGGTAGGGACAAGAGGGGGGCAGCGGAAAGACCTTGGGCAATGAGTGCTTTCATTATGGAAGCGTTCATCTCTGCATATTCAACTGTATCGCTATATTAAAGAGGACCTTTCACTAGAATAGAAAATCTAAACTAAGAATACAGACATGGAGAGCGGCGCCCAGGGATCTCCCTGCACTTACTGTTATACCTGGGCGCCGCTCCGTTCTCCCGGTATAGCCTCCGGTATCTTCATATGTTCGGCTCCACCCAGTTGAGCCTGCCGGCGTCTTTCTCCCATGCTGTAGCGCTGGCCAATCGCAGCACTCAGCTCATAGCCAGAGAGAAAAAAAACCTCTCAGGCTATGAGCTGAGCGCTGCGATTGGCCAGCGCTACAGCATGGGCGAAGGAGACGCTGGCAGGCTCAACTGGGTGGAGCCGAACATATGAAGATACCGGAGGCTATACCGGGAGAACGGAGCGGCGCCCAGGTATAACAGTAAGTGCAGGGAGATCCCTGGGCGCCGCTCTCCATGTCTGTATACTTAGTTTAGATTTTCTATTCTAGTGAAAGTTCCTCTTTAACCAGTAGGTTTGTAGCACTATACATAATGTTTTCCAAGTATGCCTTTAACAGTAAGGCTGGAGAGAAGAAAAGGTTAGGTTTAGAACTCGGCATTAGGGGGGGGGAGTCATTTCAGTTTTCGCCTCAGTCAGCAGAAAGGATAGGTGCACCACTGAGAACACTCCACCCATTTTGTGAATTGCTACACCCCCCTTGTATAATGCCCTCCCCAGTTTCTCAATTCAGGGTGCATTCACACGACTGTACGTATTTTGCGGCCCGCAAATAACAAAGACTTCAGTGTGACGTCCTTGTTGCATTTGCTTTTTATTGTGGACCCATTGTAATAATGCCTATTCTTGTCTTCAAAACGGACAAGAATAAGACATATTCGATCTTTTTTGTGGGACTGCAGAACAGACATACGGATGTGGATAGCACACGGTGTGCAGTCCGCATTTTTTGCAGACCCATTGAAATTAATGGGTCTGCATCCAATCCGTAAAAAAATGCGGATCAGATGTGGACCTTCTGGGGCCTTAGGCTGCTGTAAGAATGAATGCAGAATGCGACTGACTTCCTGTCCACAAATAAGATGCTGGTCACATGACACAGATGAGGACCAGAAAGGAGTGGATAACTCACAATACAGCCACTGGTAAGAAGATTACCCTCACTACAATTTAAAAAGTGTACCTTTCTAATAGGCCAGAAAAAAAAAAAGTGGAAATACTTCTTTAACCCCTTTCAGGACCCTGAGATTTTCCTTTTTTGCGTTTTCGTTTTTCACTCCCCGTCTTCCCATAGTCCTAACTTTTTTATTCACATAGCCTTATGAGGGCTTATATTTTGTGGGACAAGTTGTACTTTCTAATGGCACCATTTACGGTTGCATACCATGTAGTAGGAAACGGAAGATAATCCCAAATGGGGTAGAATTGGGAAAAAACGCAATTCTGATAAAGGTTTTTTTTGTTTTTTTTTTACACTGTACACTATGCGGTAAAATTGACCTGTTATCGTAATTCTCCAGGTCAGTACAGTTACAACGATACCACACTTGTATAATTTTTTTTGCGTTTAATGCTGAAAAAAAATTAAAACCTTTGAGGTAAAAAAAAGTTTTTATACCCATATTCTGACCCCTATAACTTTTTTTGTAGTTATGTGTACGGGGCTGTGTGAGGGCTAATTTTTTGTGGGACGATCTGTTCTCTTCAGTGATGCTAATTTGTAGTGTGTGTAGTGGCAGTAATTTCGCACACAGCGATGCCCATGATGTTTATTTTTTTATTGGTTAAGTATTTTTATTTTAAGGAAAGGGGGGTGATTTGAACTTTTATGTTTTTTATTTTTTTTTATATCTGTAAAAACTTTTTTTTACTTTTTTTTTTTTAAACTTTTTTTTAAGTCACCTTGGGTGACAATAACTGGCAATCATTAGATTGTCCATTGTGTTCATTGATGGCTATATGGCCATAATTGAACACTTCATTTGCAATATAACAATACAATGCTAGTGGCCTGTATTGGTATAGTCCTGAAATAGGCTCCGAAGCCTGCTTGAGGCTTCGGGCTATTTCAGCAATGTAACAGGTTCCCCGACCTCAGCCGGGGAATGATGTTACCGGAACAGAAGCGCGCAACTTCCGCTTCCGGACTGATCAGATGACGTGGTCACATTTGACCACGGCATCTTAAGGGGAAAATGTATGCAATCAGCCTTATGGCTGATCGCATACATGTGCCGCGGGTCTTTGCTATTTAAAATGCACGTGCTAGCGGATGCCATGTTTAGGGACCGGACCTCCTCTGTACATATACGGCGGAGGTCCTTAAGGGGTTAAGGACATCTGATCCATCATAGTGATCACATTCTCTAAAAAAAAAAAATTATATATCAAAAAGCAACTATTTTGACTGCACAAATAGAGGTTTATGTATTGTCTTTTTTAACCTCTCTTTCACTCTGCACATTACATTCTGCTCAGGCAATGTGTCACCTTTTCACGGCATGACCCACTTGCAGCTTCCTACAATTCTGCATGATGCCACTCCCTACACTCAATGACTCCTCCTCTCAGATCCGGTGCTCACCCCACCTGCATTTGTGTAGGTATGACAGGGGGGTCTTGGAATGTGTAAGCGTGGAGGGTAAGGTTGGTATTACACCAGCAGTTGCAGCTGAAGATTGTCGGGAATGAAGTGTTCCTTTCCGGCAATCGCCTGCTGGTCAGCAGAGGAGACTGCTGCATTTATATGCAGTAATCACCTCTACAGTATGGGGAGGAGTGATCGCTAATGCCATCGCTCATCCCCATACAAAATCATTATTTGCCGATCATTGGTCAATCCAAATCTTTTGACATCTGAAAAAATTATTGTTTGCAGACAGCAGATCATGGTGTCTACTAACGATCTACTGCCGACAAACCACTATACAGCATGGGGACGAGTGATGGCATATCGATCACTCCCCCTCATGCTGCGGAGGAGATTGCTGCATGTAATAGCAGTGGTCTCCTCCGCTAGCGAACAGGCGATTGCAGGAAGGGAACGCTTTCCTTCTGACAATTATCTGCCCCAATTTCCCAGAACACACAGCTTGCTGACAAATCAGAGTGTCCATGCTGATCCCTATCTACTGCTGAAAGCACCTACAATAGACATGTGAGCTTCAGTACTGGAACATGAAGCAATGGAAGAAGGTGGCCTGGTCTAATGAATCATGTTTTCTTTTAAGTCATGTGGGAGGCTGGGTGCTTGCGTATTCTGGTGGAATGATAACGCCAGGACTCACTGCATCATTTGTATGGGAATAGTTTGAAGACTAAAGGTTCAAGGTGTTGACATGGTCTCCAAACCCCCCCAGATTGCAATCTAATCAAGAATATGTGGTTTGCTGGAAAAATCAAGTGCAAACTGCGGAGGCTTTACCTCACAACTTTAAGATCTGCTACTGAAGTCTTAGTGACAGAAACTACAGGACACCTGTGATTCTGCAGTCTGTATGCTTTTCTAGTCACACTGTGAAGAGTATTGGATTATGTAATGTAGTGTTTTTTGTGCTTTTAAGTACTTTTCATGCTGCCCCCTAATGTTCTTTTTGTTCCCTTCTAGTGTGCTACTAAGATGCTTCCAAGATGACAGTGTGTTCTATATGTAGACACAGGTGCATTGTTAAAATTATTTCAATTGAAAAAAAAAGTTATGCTTTGTATGATCCAACCAAGGCATTTCATATGAAATCCTGGGACAATACCTTTAATCTCCATTAAATTTTTGAGTGGTTGAATAGATTAATAAGGTCATCTATGGTGGTTATAATATCTCTATGTTCTAATAGAGGTAAGTTAGTAAATTGATGTGCACCCACTAAATACCACCAAAAATATCCACTGGTTAGGACTCAACTGGCAAAACTAGTCATTTAAGGGGTTGTCTCATCATAGACAATGGGGGCATATCGCTAGGATATGCCCCCATAGTCTTATAGGTGTGGGTCCCAGGGGACCTATATAGAGAACGAAGCCCCGAAAGTGAAGGAGGGAGCACTGCGCATGCGCAGCCGCCCTCTATTCATTTTCTATGGGTCTGTCGAGCCCATAGAAGTGAATGGGAGTGGGGCCGTTCATGCGCGGTGCGCTACCATTCACTTCTATAGGGAGCCGGCTTGGTGGTGGCCAGACTGGAGTCCTCCAGCCACCACCTTGCGGGGCTCCGTTCCCAATATAGGTTTACAGGTGGGACCCGCACCTATAAAACAATGGGGGCATATCCCATTCTCTATGATGAGACCAGTGGTGTACCTCCAATAGAGGCAGACCACGCAGCTGCTATGGGGCCCGTGGGGGAAGGGGGCCCGGCGTGGAAGATAGACCCCTCCCCTAATTACAATACAATGGCTCTCCCCTGTCCTGAGTCCTCAGGCCCTGCCTTCCAGTTGCACACTCATGGCTTCCCTAGCCCCTTGTGCTTCAGTGGGCTCTTCTCTCCCCTCCCCCTTACCCAGAGTATCAGTGGCTGTGGCTCCATTCATGCCCGAGCGCTCTGTTTCTCTGCAGGGAGCTGGTCTGACCAATCAGCATAAGTAGTCCTATCAGAGCCTGCTGCTGATTGGCTGGCCAAGCACCCAGAAGAGAAACCTTACTAAGTCATGATGGAGGACTTCAGTCATGCCGGGCTGACCCTACCAGGAAGCGCTGTCTGTGACTGTGGGACAGCAGCATCAAGAGTTGGAGTTACTTCAGTCTCCAGCGCTGCTTGAACATTCCACAGTGACAATCAGTGATGGTCAGTTCGCAGCCCGATGAAGGCCCCCAATGGCTGTTCTCGGAACTGCCTCTCCCGGTGACTGCATTTGATTTCAGACCAGCTCTCGGTGCAGGCACAGGTGAGGGCTTACCTGTGTATCGCCGGACGGGTGAGTCTACCTTACTAAGGATGGCAGCCCGCATGGGTTCGCTGGCGAACACTGCGAACTGACCATCACTGGTGACAATGAGCACCTAGAAAAGTAAGTCAAGCAGAAGACAAAAGCTTGAGAAAAAAAGTTAATGTATGAGGGAAGTCTGGAAGCCTGGGGCTCAGGAGGGGGAGGGTGGCACACTATGTAGAAAAAATAACAGCCGCACAAGTAGAAGGGACAGTTCATGGGGGCATTGGGGGGAAGGGGTATGGCAGTGATGCACTATATTATATGCAGTAGCAGGCACAATATTGGGGTGGTGGGTATGGTATTGCCGCAGTATATAATAAGCAGTAGCAGGCAGCAGTACCAGACACAGTTCAAGGTGAAGGAGGGGATATGGCAGTGATGACTATATTATAGGCGTAGCAGGCACAGTACGGGGGAGGGGGGGTAGTATGGCATTGGTGCAGTATATAATAAGCAGTACCAGACAGCAGTAGCACAAATCCTGGGGGGGGGGATTATGGCAGTGGCGCTCTATATCAAAGGCTGAGCAGGCACATTTTACAGGGGTATGGCACTATATAATATAATAATAAAATATAATAAGTGGCAGCAGTGGCAGACACAGTTCATGGGGGGGTATGATAGTGGTGCACTATATAACAGGCAGCAGTAGAGGGCACAGTTCATCGGGTAAGACTAGTTACACACTTACAATAAGATTGTGGTATTCTGTTCCAGCATAGGAGCAGTATTACTAGAATCGCCGTCAGATCCGGCACATGCTGAACACCGCTGGCAGGTAGTCGGAAGGGCCATGGGTGGTAGTGGAAGGGGCTAAAAATAGGGCATGGGGGCCCAATTCAGATTCTTGCTATGGGGCCCAGTGATTTCCATGTACACCCCTGGAATGGACAACCCCTTTAAGTAATAATTTAGAAAAATGGAGTGGCTCACGTCTGTTAGCGGATGGTACGGTGCTGCAAACTAAAATTGAGGACACCCGACCTCAATGTATAAGATATATAAAAAAGTGATGGAAGTGAGCACTCACTCTATGGCAATTACTCAGATTTTAATGATTCAAAATTAATTAAATACAATCCAATTGGTATATTCAATAATACACAATTCATAAAAGGACAATATATAAAATATAAAATATAATTGGTCGACCATATAAATGACACTGTGAGAATGCTATACACATCAAGTCTGGAGGATTCGGTCACTGAGTACAAATAGTACTCCAATGGTGGCTTTGTGAACCAAGGATAATGAAAGATAAAGTGCACAATCTAATACAAAGTGACTAGTGATGAAACACATATATAATCACTAAAAATATAACTCATATAATCCGTGTATTAGGGAATTGTGATAAAAATGTCCGTATAGTGAAAAAAGGAAAAAAATGTGAATGGTGAAAAAAAGGGGTAAAAGGACACCAATTGGAGCCCTGCACCGACGTGTCCGTAGATGTATTGATACTCCTTCCTATGGCAAAAGTCCAAAGCGATGTGTTAATTAGTATATTCAAACCGCATCAAAGCACTATAACCACTGGTTATATCCGACTGTCAATAGTCGTTATATGTATGACAGACGTCCAAATCGGTATAATGGTTCATATAATAAAGCCGCATCAAGCGCTGTGGCCGTAGATTAAGTTTTGACTGTCAAATCGTTCACTCATATAAACAGTCTGTAGTGTAAATCCGGCTGTTAATTCTGAAGAAATAGGTGGTCTTACCTCCTTTAGTTTTCTATCGGAATAGTTGATTTCCTAGTGCGCTGCAGGACATGTGTTAGAGACGCCGCTCCGTCCGCACAGGGAACTTTATAAAAAATATATGCAATACTATTAAAATTACAATAAAAATGCAATATAAAAATACAATATAGAAAATCAATATAAAAAATATTTTCTGCTGTGACATAACAACAGGTGCAAATAAATATATATACATCTATAATATATAGGTCCAATGTAGTCTATCTCAGTCATATTCAATAAGCATGGAGTGGGTTGTACTTGCCGGAGTGCTTAGTACAAGTACAACCCACTCCATGCTTATTGAATATGACTGAGATAGACTACATTGGACCTATATATTATAGATGTATATATATTTATTTGCACCTGTTGTTATGTCACAGCAGAAAATATTTTTTATATTGATTTTCTATATTGTATTTTTATATTGCATTTTTATTGTAATTTTAATAGTATTGCATATATTTTTTATAAAGTTCCCTTGACACAGGGACATTGATTATAATGAATAGAACAGAATGCAAATGAAAACGCATCAACATAAAAAAAAACGCAAGAAAAATGCAATAAAACCGCATCATAGCGAAATTCAATGAGAACCATCCAAATCTGGATTATCTAACCGGGATTTATGGAAGACTTAATCAACGCTTAAAAAGGAGGAGGTTAGGAGTGCCGGATATGACCACTGAGGAAGGGATTGGAACTATCCCGAAACGCGTCTGGGCAATCAGACACTCCGCTAAAACCTCCAGTTGCTTCAACTTTTGCATGGCCATGCATTCATCAAACTGAAGAAAGCAACTTTGTTACAATTGAATCGCCTTGAATATCCGAGTGAGTACTGAGACCGGACGGAAGTCCCACTTGTAACACCGCGAGATTTGGCTAGATTGTACGGAGTTTGTCAGCTGTGCGGACGGAGCGGCGTCTCCAACACATGTCCTGCAGCGCACTAGGAAATCAACTATTCCGATAGAAAACTAAAGGAGGTAAGACCACCTATTTCTTCAGAATTAACAGCCGGATTTACACTACAGACTGTTTATATGAGTGAACGATTTGACAGTCAAAACTTAATCTACGGCCACAGCGCTTGATGCGGCTTTATTATATGAACCATTATACCGATTTGGACGTCTGTCATACATATAACGACTATTGACAGTCGGATATAACCAGCGGTTATAGTGCTTTGATGCGGTTTGAATATACTAATTAACACATCGCTGTGGACTTTTGCCATAGGAAGGAGTATCAATACATCTACGGACACGTCGGTGCAGGGCTCCAATTGGTGTCCTTTTACCCCTTTTTTTCACCATTCACATTTTTTTCCTTTTTTCACTATATGGACATTTTTATCACAATTCCCTAATACACGGATTATATGAGTTATATTTTTAGTGATTATATATGTGTTTCATCACTAGTCACTTTGTATTAGATTGTGCACTTTATCTTTCATTATCCTTGGTTCACAAAGCCACCATTGGAGTACTATTTGTACTCAGTGACCGAATCCTCCAGACTTGATGTGTATAGCATTCTCACAGTGTCATTTATATGGTCGACCAATTATATTTTATATTTTATATATTGTCCTTTTATGAATTGTGTATTATTGAATATACCAATTGGATTGCATTTTATTAATTTTGGACCCTTTAAGTAATACCCTCTAGACTAAAAATGTACAGAGAGCAAAAGGACAGATGATGTCCATCAGGAGAAGAACATAAGAGCAATGTCTATAATCCTGGAGCCATCACTACCTCATTAACACACATGAATATTGTATCTGACCAGAAGAAGACATGAAAATTTGAATAAAAAATAAAAGACTGAAGTTATGTATGACTGTCAGTTCCATTTTACATTTTCTGTTAGGAGCATGTCTTGTATGCACATTGAGTGTTGCCCATGAATACACACATTGTGCAGCACTCAGTATATATGGAGGTGTGAATATGTAACTTGACGGATTTTTAATGAACAGAATTATGAGGCTAACATTGCTTCTCTGTATTGATATAAGCTGATCTCCGCTAGCACACCAGTCTAGTAAATATACAAACCTAGAAATCATTAGCATCTAGATGTGCAGACGCTGAACAGGGTCTTTAGAGGGGATGGAAATGTTGTTCCAGCTTCGAGAATAGAGAATAAAATCCAATATTTATGCAGTCTTAATAAAAATCCAGATGAACCATGAAATAATGAGCACACTAATTCTCCATTCTCACAGCTGGATCAATATTTCTATTCTTTTATGTATGCAGTGTTATATTGGCATGAGATCCGTGCATAAAGTGGGGACCACCTACGGCTTGTGAGCTGGTATTTTCTCACTTATTTATCCTTTAAAGGAGTCTTTGGGAAGTATTTAAAATGGCTGCCTACAACCTGTTCTAGAATTTGAGCAGGTCTGGCTGCCTCTATTTGCAGAGCTGCCTAGGGAGGTGAGGGGGCAGAGCCTCACTACACACTACACTCTGGCACTTGCATATACTACAGATTGGTTAGTGTTGCTGTCAGGCTGCTCAGCCATGATGGCATATCATAGACAGGATCATATCATTACCAGCTACTGTGGAGCAGTGTAGTGTATTAAGGCAGCTCTGCAAGCTGGAGCAACCAGTCCTTCTCACATGCTAGGAGAGGTTGCTTGCCGCCCTATTACATTATTCCCAGGGAACGCCTTTAAAGCAGTTCCAGCTTTTTGAACTTTTCTAATTTCGAGCCTCAGCCTCTCAGCCTGTTGTAGCTGTTGAAAAAAGCCATAGTCACCTGTTCCTCCGCTGCTCCATTATGGCTTCCTGGTTCCTCACTGGTCTTCTGGTCCCTGTCCTGTAAACTTCCAGATGAGAAGGGTTACTTGCACTGCTGTAGCCAATGACTGGCCTCGCCTATGACATATCCCCAAGAGGCACATCACTGATGGGTCATGCACTGCTTGGGGAGATGTGATTGCTGAGGCTAGTCCCTGCCGCAGTAGTGTATGTAACTCCGCCCATCTGGAAGTTTACAAGATACGGACAGGAAGAATGCTGAAGGGAGCTAGGGGTCCAGGGAGCTGGAACGGAGTGGTGGGGGGCAGGTGACTATGTTCTTTTTTACAGGTAAAACTGGCCTCTGTTAAAACAAATCCAACAAGCTGGACAACTGTTACTATTTTCTACTATAGTTATAGTATGTGACAACTAACCTGTATGTTCGCATATATCCAGCCATACATTGTAGTTGAAATAGGTAAGTTGATGCCAGACCTGGTCCCACAATTTTCTGTGGGATCGTTCACGGCATCTGGCAAATCAGTTTTGATGTCGGATGTCTTCGAAGGTTTGGATAGAAAAACTTAGCTTGCTGAATTTTTCTATCAGGCACTTTCAAGCTATGGACGCCAGACTGTGCTATAAAGTGCCAATACACCTACATCCGTTATGTGAGCGCTGCCATAAAACAACTAGCCGGACACAACTGATATCTGCGCACCCAGCCTTACTGTCTGTAGTGAAGATGCTGTGACATCATAGTGTCTTTCATTAATTGTCGGAAGATTCACTTATACCCTTATGTAGCGGCCAGCAGGATCCTATAAGTGTTATGAATAGACTGTGACAACTCTTGTTGGCACTGTTCCAGAGTAATGTAAAGACCTACCGGAACATATGAAAACATCATTATTTTACTTACAAGTGCCGAGCATAATATACTGTAAACTATTATATGTGATCTAAATGTATAATTTTACGGTCAGTGCTGTATGCTCGCAGTGTGTTGATGGCCCCACCACGACTCTGCATATATTCTATTATGTATGAGACTCAGACAATTCATACAATAAGGCCTCATGCACACGACCGTGTCTCTTTTGTGGTCCACAAGCCGCAGATGTGCAAAATACAGATGTGGTCTGTGTGCTGTCTGCATTTTTTTTTTTGCCCCCGTTGATTTTTGTGGCCCCATTTTGTGGACTTATTGTATCTTTTTGCAGAACTCAAAAAGATAGAACATGTCCTATACTTAAAGTAGCAAACAGCGGCTACACCCACCAATCGGTTTTGGATAAGAGGTGCTCACCTCTAGAGGCCTCACCCCAGGCCTATATAGGGAGAGAATATTTGTATGGAAATAAGAGGGGCACTCTCTACATACGGGATCACACACAGTCTGTATATTATAAGATTCGATATTTATTATCCTCACTGTAATTAATTAAAATGGTAAACTGATGTGCACGCAAAGGACACTTGACCAATAACGACAGGCCTGTCTAGGAATTGCCTCAGCCCGACCAGGACCTCCGGCAAGCATAATCAGCTGACCGGTAAGGAACGCCTCTTCCGCATCACGTGAGACGCTGCGCCGACGCTTGCTTCACCACCACGCGGGACGCCGTGTGAAGGGTGAGGAGGAGCAGGGCAGAGGAGAACGCCGTGAAGCGGGAGGCCGGTAAGAGACGACCGACTACTGGGAGGTGGGCGAGTGGCACATTGAGAGTCTGGTAAGAGACATTTACTTGTAGCTCCGGACTAAACAATACATAGCCGTCTGGCTGATACACCCAGCGCAGCTCAACTGAGCAGCAAGGTTGAATTGACTGTATGGTGATATCGGAACACAACAGGAATAAGATACACAAAGCTGTATGGACTGCTCTCATCAACTGATTACACTATTGCACCTCAAATGAGAATTGTATCATTATGCTATATATTGAATAGCCCTTCCAGAGAAATATAGTGCTGCAAATCTAAGGACTTACTTTCCTTGAATCTAAGGAGGAGTTGTGTATAGTGGATTAATTTTAGAATTGTATTTTATGATTAACTGAAGTGTTTTATGGTTGGGTAACAGTTTACCATTTTAATTAATTACAGTGAGGATAATAAATATCGAATCTTATAATATACAGACTGTGTGTGATCCCGTATGTAGAGAGTGCCCCTCTTATTTCCATACAAATATCATGTCCTATACTTATCTATTTTGGCATCTCCTTTTCTCTACAACGCATGCATGGACTAAGCGCGAACTAAGCCAACATAGAGCAGAGCGCGAGACTGGCCGGCAGGAGAGGAGAGCCGAATACTACAGCGGGATTCGTGAGTAACAACTCTCCTAGGCATTGCTAGGATTGTCTGCGGACCCGTCTAATGTATAGAGGAACACTGCAGCCTGCTATAAGCTAATACTGCAAGTTTCACATTAAGGCCTCTTTCACACTTGCTTTGTCCGGATCCGTTGTGTACTCCGTTTGCCGGAAGTGCCCGCCGGATCCGTAACAACGCAAGTGAACTGAAAGCATTTGAAGACGGATCCGTCTTCAAAATGCGTTCAGTGTTACTATGGCACCCAGGACGCTATTAAAGTCCTGGTTGCCATAGTAGTAGTGGGGAGCGGGGGAGCAGTATACTTACCGTCCATGCGGCTCCCGGGGCGCTCCAGAATGACGTCAGAGCGCCCCATGCGCATTGATGACATGATCCATGCGATCACGTCATCCATGCGCGTGGGGCGCCCTGACGTCACTCTGAAGCGCCCCGGGAGCCGCACGGACGGTAAGTATACTGCTCCCCCGCTCCCCACTACACTTTACCATGGCAAACAGGACTTTAGTGTCCTGGCAGCCATGGTAACCATTCAGAAAAAGCTAAACGTCGGATCCGGTAATGCGCCGAAACGACGTTTAGCTTAAGGCCGGATCCGGATTAATGCCTTTCAATGGGCATTAATTCCGGATCCGGCCTTGCGGCAAGTGTTCAGGATTTTTGACCGGAGCAAAAAGCGCAGCATGCTGCGGTATTTTCTCCGGCCAAAAAACTTTCCTTTCCGGAACTGAAGACATCCTGATGCATCCTGAACGGATTTCTCTCCATTCAGAATGCATGGGGATAATCCTGATCAGGATTCTTCCGGCATAGAGCCCCGACGACGGAACTCTATGCCGGAACAGAACAACGCAAGTGTGAAAGAGCCCTAAAGAGCCCTACTACTAAATGAGATAGACAAGGCGGCAAATCATAATGAGGTGGTTATTATGGGGGACTTCAACTACCCAGATATAGACTGGGAAACTGAAACTTGTATATCTCATAAAGGAAACAGATTCTTGGCAATAACCAAAGACAATTATCTCTCCCAACTGGTTCAGGACCCGACTAGAGGGACGGCCATACTGGACTTAGTATTAACCAATAGACCTGACAGAACAACAGACGTGCAGGTTGGGGGACACCTGGGAAATAGTGACCATAAAGTAATAACCTTCCAATTATCATTCAAAAGAGCGTTTCTACAGGGAGGAACAAAAATACCAAACTTCAAAAAAGCTAAATTTAGCCAACTAAGAGAGGCCGTTAGGCCTAACTAACTGGGACAAAGTCCTCAAAAATAAAAATATAGCCACAAAATGGGATATCTTTAAAAAGCATCCTAAAAGGTCATTGTGAGAGGTACATACCGTATGGGAATAAAAGGTTAAGGAACAAAAAGAAACCAATGTGGATAAACAGAACTGTAAAGAAAGCAATAAATGACAAAAAGAAAGCATATAAAACACTAAAACAGGAGGGTAGCACGGAAGCACTGAAAAACTATAAGGAAAAAAATAGAACATATAAAAAACAAATAAGAGCGGCCAAACTAGAGACCGAGAGATTAATTGCCAAAGAGAGTAAAACTAACCCTAAAATGTTCTTCAATTATATAAATGTTAAAAAGTATAAATCTGAAGGTGTTGGCCCTTTAAAGAGTAATGAGGGGGGATTCGCAGAGAGCGACGAGGAGAAAGCAAAGCTGTTAAATATTTTTTTCTCCAATGTATTCACTGAGGAAAATAAACTGTCAGATGAAATGCTGAATGTTGAAATAAATTTGCCATTAAAAGTGTCCTGTCTGACCCAGGAAGAAGTACAACAGCGACTTAAAAAGATCAAAATAGACAAATCGCCAGGACCGGATGGCATACACCCCCGTATCCTAAGGGAATTAAGTAATGTCATAGCCAGACCCTTATTTCTGATATTTGCGGACTCTATACTGACAGGGAATGTCCCACAGGATTGGCGCATGGCAAATGTGGTGCCAATATTCAAAAAGGGTCCAAAAACAGAGCCTGGAAACTATAGGCCGGTAAGTTTAACATCTGTTGTGGGTAAACTGTTTGAAGGTTTTCTGAGAGATGCTATCTTAGAGCATCTTAACGGAAATAAGCAAATAACGCCATATCAGCATTGCTTCATGGGGATCGGTCATGTCAAACTAATTTAATCAGTTTCTATGAGGAGGTAAGTTCTAGACTTGACAGCAGCGAATCAATGGATGTCGTGTATCTGGACTTCTCCAAAGCATTTGACACTGTACCACATAAAAGGTTAGTATATAAAATGAGAATGCTCGGACTGGGAGAAAACGTCTGTATGTGGGTAAGTAACTGGCTCAATTATAGAAAACAGAGGGTGGTTATTAACGGTACACACTCAGATTGGATCACTGTCACTAGTGGAGTACCTCAGGGCCCAGTATTGGGCCCTATTCTCTTTAATATATTTATTAATGATCTTGTAGAAGGCTTGCATAGTAAAATATAAATTTTCGCAGATGACACTAAACTGTGTAAAGTAATTAACACTGAAGAGGACAGTATACTACTACAGAGGGATCTGGATAGATTGGAGACTTGGGCAGATAAGTGGCAGATGAGGTTTAACATTGACAAATGTAAAGTTATGCAGATGGGAAGGAATAATGCAAGTCACCCGTACATACTAAATGGTAAAACACTCGGTAACACTGACATGGAAAAGGATCTAGGAATTTTAATAAACAGCAAACTAAGCTGCAAAAACCAGTGTCAGGCAGCTGCTGCCAAGGACAATAAGATAATGGGTTGCATCAAAAGGGGCATAGATGCCCGTGATGAGAACATATTCCTACTACTTTACAAATCATTAGTCAGACCACACATGGAGTACTGTGTACAGTTCTGGGCTCCAGTAAACAAGGCAGACATAGTAGAGCTGGAGAGGGTCCAGAGGAGGGCAACTAAAGTAATAACTGGAATGGGGCAACTACAGTACCCTGAAAGATTATCAAAATTAGGGTTATTCACGTTACAAAAAAGACGACTGAGGGGAGATCTAATTACTATGTATAAATATATCAGGGGTCAGTACAGAGATCTATCCCATCATCTATTTATCCCCAGGACTGTGACTGTGACGAGGGGACATCCTCTGCGTTTGGAGGAAAGAAGGTTTGTACACAAACATAGAAAAGGATTCTTTAGGGTAAGAGCAGTGAGACTATGGAACTCTCTGCCTGAGGAGGTGGTGATTGTGAGTACAATAAAGGAATTCAAGAGGGGCCTGGATGTATTTCTGTAGTGTAATAATATTACAGGCTATAGCTACTAGAGAGGGGTCGTTGATCCAGGGAGTTATTCTGATTGCCTGATTGGAGTCGGGAAGGAATTTTTTATTCCCCTAAAGTGAGGAAAATTGGCTTCTACCTCACAGGGTTTTTTTTTTGCCTTCCTCTGGATCAACTTGCAGGATAACAGGCCGAACTGGATGGACAAATGTCTTTTTTCGGCCTTATGTACTATGTTACTATGTTACTAATCAAAGGAGCGCCTGACACATACTATTACAAAATACTGCAAGTCTGATATCAAGTAAGAGTATCATTGAGATTAAATACAGATACAATAGGGAATTATCAACTAATAGCAATATGTGAACGTTTTAAATACATGAACTCTTTTTTATATGTATATGAATTTTTATGCGAGAGCTCCGCATTTAAAGGGACCGTGATTATGTTTTTTATTGGCTGTATGAATTTTGGGATTTTTTATTTTTATTGTTATGTATGTATAATGGAACAGTAAAACCGTATGCAAATTTACTATGAGCCAGCCATTTATTCACTTTATGTCCTATACTTGCCTCAAAATGCGGATGCGACACGAATGGTATCTGTTTTCTGCGGATCCGCAATTTCTGGATTGCAAAATACATACAGTCGTGTGCATGAGGCTTAACATTTTTAAACCATTTTTAAAATGTATAGGTTTAAACCTTGGGTTCCCAACCTGCAGAATGTATACTGCAAGAGGTACACACCATGGCCTGGATTTCCTAATCCTGTCTAATTTGTATCCAGGGTAAATTAGACAATGTGCCAAAATGATCCCAGTGGCTGATGCTGGATGATAAATCTGGTGCACCCTTAGACTGTCAATCTTTTACCCCGTATTTGTTGGCTTAGCTTAAGCCATGTCCATGTGCACCAAAAATGTTTCCAGGTGTCAAAATTCTGTCTACATGCTCCAAATTCTGTCTATATCTGTCCACCAAAAACTTTAGACCATCTCTAAAATGGTCTAATCTGTACCACTTCTTTTGCACCAGAATCACAAATTTACTCTTCATATATACATGTATCTAGAAGATAGAGAAAAGCTGACAAAACAGTAAATGTCGAGGATGCCTGAGAAAAAATAATTCATTTTGGTAAATGTGTCCAAAATGCCTTTCCACCAAAGACATCTTTGGCACCTGTAGGTTGTACAGCAGTTACAGAGGCATTGCCTCCTAGCGGCAGCCAGCTGAGGGTTATTAAGACTGGGGTCTAAAATGCCGGGCTTAATAAATGACCCCATAAATTTGTAGAGTAGATCACTTTTAAGTCTCAATTATCTTCTGCAACATTCACAATAGTCACGAAAATGTTGGAACTCCACGCCAGACAAGCCCCAGGCGTACTTTCACAGATATAGGCGTAAACCACACACCACTTGTGCCAAATTCACCATTACTGTGCGCCATTTACAAAATTACATCGGCACAAACCAAAGACAGACAAAAAAAATGACACAAAAACGCATCAACTGATAAATTCCCCCAAGTTCTTTTAATGGAAAATGGCGTTCAGCAGTAAACAATGTTCAAGGGGACAGCAGACATTACTCGTTTTTCTAAATCTGACCTAGTTTCCGCCTGCACATCTGATTTTTTTTCAGACAACTTTCTGGACAGTTTCTCGAAATAGCATTTCTTAAGAGGAAAAGAAAAAACAAACTTTGGGATCTGAATAAACTAAACGTACAGCCGAAAACTTTACAAAGATCAGTACAAAAAAAAAAAAGAAAAAGATTTTGGAACTCGTCTCTGGCAAGCAGGTTCCAGCTAGATTGATGGAATATCACAAAGTGGAGAATAAACAGCCAGATTAATGCACAAGTAAAATCAAACAGCATGCTCCTGGCAAGCAGCGATTCTCATGGCTCGCACTGAAATCATATTCTTCATTCAAACTCCACTAAATATGTGTTGACTGAGCCCAACGACTACAAAGAACAGTCTGCAAACAAACTGACAGAAGGAACTTTACCTTTAGACTTATGTGAGAAATGCTTGACTTGCTTTGTAAGATACTGAGACAAAATGTCTTTCACCCCGCTAAACTCTGAGGGAAATCAAGTCATTGAAGGCTGACAATGGGAGCAATGCAGCGGCTCAACACAGGGTTTCCTAAGAAAACATTGTTAAGGGTCTCTAAGCCTGCTCTTACACTCGGAATACTAATACTCAGGATAACTCCAGCTTTTCATCAGTCAAAGAGTTCAGTATTTACTACATGACCAATGGCTTATAGAGAGAGAAGTCTTGTGAATATACAACTGCTTAACGCTACACCAGATGAGATGCCCTATCTCCTGTAGATCACCGTTTCCAAATTCTTTTTGAACACCCAGAAATGGGCTTGTTGGGGGAGGTTCGCTGGAGCTACTGGTTAAGGAATATATTATTCTCTCTTCTAATTTGGAGCACTAAACCTTCAGTCTGTTTCTATTCATTGTGTAGATGAATGTTATCAACCGGTGCCTAGAAGCAGCCATGGCCGAGGGGGAATGACCACAATGTTCCTCAACCACCCACAAAAAATATCTGCCCCCATTATCCCCACTTTATGTCATAAAAATCCAGTTCTGAGAAACCTCCTGAAACCCTTACGTACATGACTGTGAATGATGCTTGCAGCCCTTTTTAGAAGATTAGTGCATCTTGTAAAATGTTTCCCTCGAGTACTGATGTCAGGGACTGAGGCTAAAAAGCGATATCGTGTTTCTTAGTAAGTTAGGACATTAGACATTCATTGTCGTAAAGTTAGAGTCCAAAAAGGGTAATGGCAATGAGGGATTTTGATATGAAATTTCACAGCAAATTAGAGTTCATTAGAAACCAAATAACACTTCACAATGACCGTGTCCTCATTTAAGGTCAGTTCTTGGATTTCTTCTAGGGTAACATGGTGATATAAGTTTGTCTTGTATTGTAAGCATTACATGATGAGATTTGCATAGAAATCATAGTTTGATGATGAAATAGTTGTTCATAGATATTACCTATTGTCTCACCCCTATCTCCTCATAGATTGTAAGCTCTTGGGAGCAGAGCCCTCATCCCTCTTGTTTTAATTGCTGACCTGTTTGCTGCTATGTTATTTATGACTCTGTTTGTACTTGAACCCCCTGATTGTAAAGCGCTGCGGAATATGTTGAAACTATATAAATAAAGATTAATATTGTTATTATATTATAATACATCACACATTGAAAACCCATTATTTAAGTCTATTTATCTATCTACCTATTATCTATCTATCTATCTATCTATCTATCTATCTATCTACCCATCTATAACTATCTATCTATCTATCATCACTGTTTGAGAAAGATCCCACTGAGTGGATTGAAATGTTGCTGTTTTTTTCTGGTGAAATAAACGTACACTTTTCTTGGATGTGCTGTGGAATCTTGTCAGTTTATCTATCTATCTATCTATCTATCTATCTATCTATCTCTCGCATCTATCTATCTATCTATCTATCTATCTATCTCTCGCATCTATCTATCTATCTATCTATCTATCTATCTATCTATCTATCTATCTCTCGCATCTATCTATCTATCTATCTATCTATCTATCTATCTATCTATCTATCTCTCGCATCTATCTATATATCTATCTATCTATCTATCTATCTATCTATCTATCTATCTATCGAACCTCAGTTAATCAGCACCTCCTAACATAGTGGAATAAGCAGGTACAAATCTGCTATGACTACAGGTCAAAATCAAACATGTAATATAGGTAAGGTTTCAATTCAATATTTTCCGGCCATACCAGCCTATTATACCTGTACACGACTGAACCTAGCATTGCTCCACAACTAACTCATGATAACGTTTTCAATGCAACTTGATGGATGAATTCCTGCACCAATGACCACAGCATGAGTAAGCCGAACAAAAGTAGTATCATCTATTTCAAGGAAAATGTACTCCGAACACGGACAGATGGATCAACTTTCAAATCAGATAATCTGAAATAGCAGCGGCACAAGCAGCAGTGATCTAAGAATGGTTATACAGAGTGTAATATACAAGTCTGACCAACAGACCTAGAAATATCTCTTCTACATACTATATTTCTTCCAAGTGTCTAAATCACCCTGTTCCATTATCTTTTCTTAGGTTTGTCATATGAATGTATATAAGTGTGTATGTTCTGATAGCACAAAACATAGATGGGTACAGATAGATAGATAGATAGATAGATAGATAGATAGATAGATAGATAGATAAATAAATACAGATGATAGATAGATAGATAATAGCCAGATATGAGATAGATAAAGATAGATAGATAGATAAATAGATATGAGATAGATAATAGCCAGATATGAGATAGATAAAGATAGATAGATAGATATGAGATAGATAATAGACAGATATAAGACAGATAAAGATAGATATAAATAGATAGATAGATAGATAGATAGATAGATAATAGCCAGATATGAGATAAAGATAGATAGATATAAGACAGATAAAGATAGATAGATAGATAGATATGAGATAGAGATAGATAGATAATAGACAGAGATATATAGATAGATAGATAATAGACAGATATAAGATAGATAAAGATAGATAGACAGATATGAGATAGAGATAGATAGATAATAGACAGAGATATATAGATAGATAGATAGATAGATAGATAATAGTCAGATATGAGATAGATAAAGATAGATAGATAGATAGATAGATAGATAGATAGATAGATAGATAGATAGATATGAGATAGATAGATAATAGACAGATATAAGACAGATAAAGATAGATATAAATAGAGAGATAGATAGATAAATAGACAGATATGAGATAGATAGATAGATAGATAGATAGATATAAGACAGATAAAGATAGATAGATAGATAGATAGATAGATATGAGATAGAGATAGATAGATAATAGACAGATATAAGATAGATAGATAGATAGATAGATAGATAGATAGATAGATAGATAATAGACAGATATAAGATAGATAGATAGATAGATAGATAATAGACAGATATAAGATAGATAGATAGATAGATAGATAGATAATAGACAGATATAAGATAGATAGATAGATAGATAGATAGATAGATAGATAGATAGATAGATAGATAGATAGATAGATAGGTTCATGCACTTAGATGCCACACAATGGTATCCATCACCCATGTTAAAAAAATAAAGGCCACTCTTTTGGTCTTCATTGGCATAATGAAGTTCTACAAGACCACTCAACATTTCTCTGCACTTACGGTAAGCATACAGTGCAGATGCATTATGGACCCCCCATAGTACTGCAGATGCAGTATGGACCCCCCATAGTACTGCAGATGCAGTATGGACCCCCCATAGTACTGCAGATGCAGTATGGACCCCACATAGTACTGCAGATGCAGTATGGACCCCCCATAGTACTGCAGATGCAGAATGGACCCCCCATAGTACTGCAGATGCAGTATGGAAATCCCCCATAGTACTGCAGATGCAGTATGGACCCCCCCATAGTACTGCAGATGCAGTATGGACCCCCATAGTACTGCAGATGCAGTATGGACCCCCATAGTACTGCAGATGCAGTATGGACCCCCCATAGTACTGCAGATGCAGTATGGACCCCCCATAGTACTGCAGTTTCTAGCTGTGACTACATCTGCACTCCTTTAGATTGATCTTTCTATCTAATTATCTATCTGTCTGGAAGTGATCAGATGTTTGTAGTTGTGTCACCTAGAAGAAATGTTCTTCTGAGCATTACATCCCCTAACTAACCTGAATTGTGATTCTTCTTTTATAAAAGTTCTCTACATGTATTTTACAATATTCGGACATGTTTTGCATTATTATGAGTCACGTCAGTGTTCTTTATTTCCGTTCTTCTGCTCTGATGAAAATAACGGAAGCGCCAGATTTAACACCAAGGCGGTGGGTTCACATCTGCGTTCTGGATTCCGTTATCGCTTTATAACATGGTTACAACGGAAAATAACGGAATCCATAAGACGGAAGGAGGGATCCGTTATGCTGCCCATAGACTTGTATTATGACGGATCAAAACGGAATGCCTCTAAAGGCTTCCGTTTTGACTTCCGTCTTATGGATTTCGTTATCTTCCGTTATAACCATGTTATAACGGAAAGCCATAACGGAATCCAGAACGCAGATGTGAACCCACCGGATAAACGGAGCTGAACAGGTCTCATTGACTATAATGGGACCTGTTTGGTTTCCGTTTGGGAGAACACTTTTTTAGTGGAGAAAGAAGTCCTGCACACACATAACTGAAGCTGATGGCGCCAGATGGACCCCATTATCTACAACGGGGTCCCTCGAGTTTCGATTAGGTAGTCCGGTGGTAGTTACTGCACAACACACTTCTGATACAGGACTATTTTGTCTGATATCTCATATGTACAGCGCTATGGAATGAATGGCGCTTTAATAATAATAAATAATAATAATAATATTATGAAGGAGTCAGTAAACTCAGCCTAAGACCCAAACACACTGTGATTATTGGTTCCATGTGAATGAGATTGTTCATCCGGGAAATCATGAACAGAGGTCTATAGCAGCACTACTGTCTTCTTCACTATCAGGATGAGTCTATGGCAAATCAGACAATATTTCTTATGCACAAGAAAGTAACACAACTCCAAGATGCAGCAGCCAGGAACACACATACCAGACATGATGAGCACTGGGAGCAAAGAGGCGATCGCTGCAAGACACAGGCATGGCATCTCCATGGCTTCTCACATCCACTGAACCCTGTGCACTTTACAATCCAAGCATGGAGACTATAATCCAGCAGTAGTATCCCCTGGGTGAGAGGATCCCTCACAGCCCCCATACACTCCTGTGTGCACACTCTGCAGGGATGAGCTTGTCTCCTCTCACTGGCTGCTTCCTCCCTAGTCCCTGCTATATAAATGGAGGGGGCGTATAGGGGGAGGGTGACATCTCAGCCCTGGGATCAGGTCTACACCAGAGCTGCTCCTGCTCTTCTCACTCTGACACTCCAGATACTGCCCTAGAGTTATTCTTCATGTCAGAACTCGGATTTACAGCTCGCAGACATAATGACTGGCGGAAAAACTGAATATTAGGGAGGGAA